>NW_024470568.1:216398-398898 GCF_017639515.1 Carcharodon carcharias | reverse complement strand
CAAACCCTAACCCTAAACCCCTAACCCTAACCCTAACCCTAACCCTTACTCCTAACCCTAACCCTAACCCTAACTCTTACCCTAACCCTAACCCTAACCCTAACCCTAACCCCCACCCGCCCACCTACCGGCCCCACACACAGCCCCACCCACTTCCCTCACCCACCCTCACCCCCGACACACCCCCATCATCCTCCCCACCCACCCCCAACCACCCCCCACACATCCAACCTCCCCACCAGACCCCCCACCCTTCCCCCACACACCTAACCTCCCCCGACCCTCCTCCCCATACACCCAACCTCCCCACCATCCTCTCCCCACCCGCCCACCATCCCCCTCACCCACCCCTCCCATTACCCTTCCCTCACCCTCCTATAACCCCCCTGCCCTGCTTCCCCCCCTCAACACCTATCCCCCCACCCCCACCATCTCTCTGAAATGGCCACTCAATTCTCGAGGGCCAATGGGGGTGGTTAACATATGCTGGCCCTGACTACACCTCATGAAAGTCTAAATATTCTTAAATCTCCCTCCTCTGGAAAGGCTACTTCTGCCCATAACCATATGGAATTCCCCGGCTCACTTCTGCTTTTGAATTTCTATTACGCAGAGACATTCAGACGTTAGTTTCACTCCCTGTATCACACCATCTTTTTGAAGGACAGTTCAGGATTGGGAGTCAATGATGTCCCCATTCCCTTTGAACAAATAAAATCGCTAATGAACTGAATCAAAGACCAGCTCGTTCTGGGACCTTTCCACAAAATGAAATTGTCATTTGGTACAAATCCCATTGCCATGAACATATGATGTGATTTAATCACCTGAATGCACTGAATTTCTTCCTGTGAAGCCATTCAGTAAACAGGAACTGTGCAGATTTAACATGGGCCAGAAGAGAGGACAAGGAAGGGGAAGGAGAGTAAGAGAGAGATGACACTGATTGGAACATACGAACATGGAGCAGGAGTTGGCCACTCAGCCCCTCGAACCTGCTCCAACATTCAATAAGAACAAGCATAATCTGATTGCAACCTCCCACCTACTCCAATAACCTTTCAGCCCCTCATTAATCAGGAATCTATCCAGCTCTGCCTTGAAAATATTCAAAGACTCCACCTCCACCACTTTTCAGGAAACGAGTTCCAAAGTTACACAACCGTCCGAGTGAAAACATTTCTCCTCATCTCGGTTTTAAATGGATAACCCCTTATTTTTAAACAGTGACCCCTAGTTCTAGATTCTCCCACAAGAGGAAACATTCTCTCCAAATCCACCCTGTCAGGATCCCTCAGGATCTTAAAGGTTTCAATTAACTCACCTCTAACTCTTCTAAACTCCAGCGGATACAATCCTAACCTGTCCAGCCTTTCCTCATAAGACAACCCACCTGTAGTAATTGTAGTTTTAAGGAATGTATTGACTGTAGCTTTAAAACTTATTGGCCAGGATGCGTTGGGCAGGCTTGGCTGGAGTAGACAGGGACGGTCTGCAATCTGCTCTGTGCCGTGATTTCACACGGGCGGGCCAATGAAAGTTCGCTCTGTGTGGATCGTGAGTGGTAATGCTGAGCGCTACCTGTGCAGGCTGGGGGAGGAGAGAGAGTCGGGTGCAACGCTTTTTCACATGAAAGAACCCTTCAACCTCCCTGAGGCAGCTCTGCGCTTGAAGCACTTTTAAAAAAATGTTTAAAATACATTAAAATTGAATGAAACATTGATGACTGTATCACATGAGATGGGACATGTTTTTATTTTTTAAAGAAGGTTTTCATTTAATTTGTAAAAGCTTTAGGAAACCTTGTCCTGCTCATGGATGAGGTTTCCTGAAAAACATAAAGGCTGTTCTTCACCTGCCAACCAACTGTAAATTCAATTAATTATCTGGTTAATGGCCTTAATGGGACTATCAATTATCAGTGGGCGCGCAGCCGACTCTTGCATACACCTGCCAAACGGAATATTGTGCTACTTGACGATGATGTCAGGATGCATGCCTGTGTGTGGGATGCATGCTCGCGTGTGGGACACATGGAAAATTCTGGCCATTGTGTTGTATAGCATCATGTGTCTATGTGAACCAATCAGCTCTAAGCATGGGAACCTTAAAGTGGGAGTTATTCTTCTAGTTGTGGAGCTTGATGGAAGCATGTAACTGCTGCTACAGCCTCTAAATAAAGTTTGATGTTTCTAATGAGAAACCTGTCCGGAAAATCAAGCCCATAACAAACTGGCAATGAGGATAAATTGGATCTGGCATTGTCTATCACCAAGCGATTCTTAGTATCTTGTTTAAACAGAAGAAAGATATACTTAGCAGATATGCTGCAATTTAGCAGGATTGACCCCTTCAATTCATCCACAGATGATTGGTGTCAATATGTAGAATGCCTTGAATTCTATTTCCCGACAAATGAAATAACAGGGGAGGGAAAGAGGAGAGCAATTCTCCTAAGCATTTGTGGGAGTAAAATCTGTAATTTAACCCAAGGTTTGATGGCTCCAAATGCCCCTGATTCAAAAAGCGAATTGGTAGACCTCGTTCACTTTCAACCCAAACCCTCAGTCACCAAGCAGAGGTCAAGATTTAATTTGAGAGTTAGAGTCCTGGGGGAGACCATTGCTACATAAGCGGTGAAATTAAAACAACTGACTGAAGACTGTGATTTCTGGGAGACCCTAAGTGATATGCTCAGGGATCATTTGGTCTGTAGTGTGTGAAATGATGTCATTCAACATGGATTATTATTTAAATAAACCTTGATTTTGAAAAGCATTTGAAATAGTGCTGATGATGGAAAGCACTGAATGGGATGTACAGGCTATACAAGGTGCACAAAATGGTGCAGTTTTCCAGTTGGGGCAGGAGCGGACAGTCGAATGTGTCAAGAAAAGCCGGGACTCCTCCACGAAGGGGGAGACAGCCCACGCTACTTGAAAAATTTAAAATAAATACAGGAAACAGATCAGCAGCAAATCTGAAAATGAATTGTTACCGATTGGAAGCAATCATACTCCTGAAATTTGCTGTTTTAAAGAGGAGGGCGGCTAGTTTTGCCATAAAAGAGGGCACATACTGAAGCACTGTAAAGCAAGATTGAGACAAGATCCCAGGCAGCAAGACCTTCAATGATGGAAGTGGTTATTGTTGCTTCAGCCACAGCAGTGGGAGAGCACACCTCCAAATATTTAAACAAGGGTACTCAACAGTACCCCAAATCTGGAGCAGACTTCATCCAAATTGAAAACTTATATTGCTGAAGCTACCAAATGGAAGGATATCACAGAAGCCCACAGTGCAGAAGAGGCCCTTTGGCCCATCGAGTCTGCACTGACATGTGAGAAACACCTGACCTACCTACCTAATCCCATTGACCAGCACTTGGCCCATAGCCTTGAATGTTATGACGTGCCAAGTGCTCATCCAGGTACTTTTTAAAGGATGTGAGGCAACCCGCCTCCACCACCCTCCCAGGCAGCGCATTCCAGACCCTCACCACCCTCTGGGTAAAAAAGTTTTTCCTCATATCCCCCCCAAACCTCCTGCCTCTCACCTTGAACTTGTGTCCCCTTATGACTGACCCTTCAACTAAGGGGAACAGCTGCTCCCTATCCACCCTGTCCATGCCCCTCATAATCTTGTACACCTCGATCAGGTCACCCCTCAGTCTTCTCTGCTCCAAAGAAAACAACCCAAGTCTTTCCAACCTCTCTTCATAACTTAAATGTTCCATCCCAGGCAACATCCTGGTGAATCTCCTCTACACCCCCTCCAGTGTAATCACATCCTTCCTATAATGTGGCGAACAGAACTACACACAGTACTCCAGCTGTGGCCTCACCAAGGTTCTATACAACTCCAACATCACCTCTCTATTTTTGTAATCTATGCCTCGACTGATAAAGGCAAGTGTCCCATATGCCTTTTTCACCAACCCACTAACATGCCCCTCCGCCTTCAGAGCTCTATGGACACACACACCAAGGTCCCTTTGTTCCTCAGAACTTCCTAGTGCCATGCCATTCATTGAATACTTCCATGTCAAATTACTCCTTCCAAAGTGTATCACCTCACACTTTTCAGGGTTAAATTCCATCTGCCATTTATCTGCCTATTTGACCATCCCGTCTATATCTTCCTGTAGCCCAAGACACTCAGCCTCACTGTTAACCACCCGGCCAATCTTTGTGTCATCCACAAATTTACTAATCCTACCCACCACTGTACCTGTTAACTATAAGCACCAAACAACACAACTCCCAGTGACTGTAGTAGAAGACGAAGGAACAAGCATTCTAGGTTGTGATTGGTTGAGGGAAATTAACATTGATTGGCCAGTGAGATTTCAAAAGGAAGCAGGAAGAGTTCCTGAGTTGAAAAGGAACAAGATAAGGTCCTTCAGAAAGAGCCTGGGGAGTCCAAGGACCTTGGTAAGATGTGAAAGGAATTTGTAGCCATTCAGCAATCTGAAGAAATGACGATTGTCTTAAACAGTGACTTGGAAGAGCAGCAGAAGAAACTCAAGGAGAGTTTGCTGAATGACAGAATTCAAGATGAAGCGAGTGACCTTCACAAAGAAAAGGAAAGCTCTGTTGAAAGGCCTTCACGCATGACAAGAATCTCTCAGGTCAAAATTTGTACCTCTGGAAAATTACAAAGAAAAACAGGAAGAATTTAACGTCTCTCTGAACAAACGGAAGAACCAATTGGCAGAGAAGATGCAGAAATGTTCAAGGTTCCAGGAGGAAGACAACAGATACAAGAAGGGGACAGAAGCTGAATGAAGCTAAAGAGACTTTAGAAGGTGGCAGGGAAGGAAACTCTGTCACTAGAAGGGTTTAAAATTGATAAGGGGAGGAGGTACTGGGTAAGCTGTCGTTCCTTAAAGTTGATAAGGCACCAGGACCGGATGAGGTGCATCCAAGGATATTGAAGGAAGAGAGTGGAAATTGCAGAGGCACCGGCCATAACCTTCCAATGTTCCCTGGATTCGGGGGAGGTGCTGCAGGACTGGAGAATTGCAAACATTACGCTCTTGTTCAAAAAAGGTTGTAAAGATCTGCCCTGCGATTAGAGACCAGTCAGCTTAACTTCAGTGGTGGGGAAACTTCTAGAAACAATTATTCGGGATAGAATTAATAGTCATATGGAAAAATGTGATTGATCTGGAAGAGTCAGCATGGATTTGTTAAAGGAAAATTGTGCCTAACTAACTTGCTGGAGTTTTTTGAAGAGGTAACAGAGATAGGTGATGAGGGCAAGGATATGGATATGGACTTCCAAAGGGTGTGCGATACAGTGCCCACAGACCTGTGAGCAAAATGATCAGTCATGGAATAAAAGGCACAGTAGCAACGTGGATACTGTTGGCCAGGTGCTGTAGCTGAACTGCCAGACACAGGCAAAAGCAACTTTTGACCTGAAGTAACCTGTGTCCAGTTGCTGGCCTGAGTGACTTTTGAAACCTGACTCCAGTCACTGGGTCTGAACTGGCTGGGACCAGTCCTAAAGTAGCTGAATGTCTTGAAGACAAAGGAAATGTGATGAGTCCTTATTTAGAAAAGGGGGAAACGAGGTGATCCTGCAAGTCTTAGAACAGAGCCCATGGAGAAGATGCCA
Organism: Carcharodon carcharias; assembly: GCF_017639515.1. NCBI lineage: Eukaryota > Metazoa > Chordata > Chondrichthyes > Lamniformes > Lamnidae > Carcharodon > Carcharodon carcharias. The sequence goes on along the minus strand of NW_024470568.1, from coordinate 393,276 downwards.
CAGATCAGGAAAGCAGGCCTAAACCAACAGGAAGAGAGACAGCACAGCTTGAAGAGATACAATTCAGTATAATACTGAGAGGATTTTGGGCGTGGGACAGCGAGACTCTGGAGACCAACCATCGCAGAAGCAGAAGAACCTACGTCAGCAACGTAGAGATGCAAAAGAGAGAGAACGGCCTGGCCAGTATCAGCTCTCCGTTTTGGGTATTAACTTTTATATTCTGTGACCACTCAGGGAGTGTCAGAGAAACCTAGTGGATGTGCGTTTAGCTCCTAGTTTTGGGTATAAAACTGTATAACCTGCTGTAAACTGCATGTCTATATTTAACCAGATATATCAGCTATATGTAGATGATCTAACGAAGTGAATAAAGCGAATTTAGAGTTAAGAGAGAATTGACTCTTCTCCTCTGTGTACTAAGCCAATAACTGTTACCTGTGACCTCCGGAAACAATACAAAATCAGCTGAGGATAAGAAGCAGAGAGTAATGGTTAATGGGTATATTTTGGGCTGGAGGAAGATTTGTAGTGGAGTTCCCTAGGGGTTGGTACTGGAATTCTTGCTTTTCCTGATATATATTAATGATCTAGATCTTGGTGTGCAGGGAGCAATTTCAACGTTTGTGGATGACACAAAACTTGGGCGAATTGTAAACTGTGAGGAGGACAGTGTAGAGCTTCAAAAGGACATTGACACATTGGTGGTGAGGGCTGATGGGTGGCAGATGGGGTTCAATGTGGAGAAGTGTGAGGTGAGACAGATTGGTACCTAGAACATGGAGAGACAGTGTAAAATAAAGGTACTATTCTAAAGGGTGTGCAGGAGCAGAGAGACCTGGGTGTATATCCACATAGGTCACTAAAGGTGGCAGGACAGGTAGAGAGAGCTGTTTCTAAAGCATACAGTATTCTAGGCTTCATTAATAGGAGCTTAGACTACAAGAGCAGGGAGGTTATGATGAATTTATATAAGACACCAGTTAGACCTCAGCTGGAATATTGTGTACAGTTCTGGGCACCACACTGTAGGAAGAATGTGAACACATTGGAGAGAATGGGTGATGAAGCCATGGGCAGCTCAACCCCTGAACAGGACCAAGTTGAGATTTTGCCTGAGAGAAGTATGTCCTCACTGGGAAGTGAAAGTGGAGGGCGAGACTAAACTCTGCGCTAGGCAGAAGATGATAAAATGGAAGATGGTTCAGAAAAGACAATGAATGTCCTCCCACACTACTACAGGTTCAACAGCTTCAGAGTTACTTATGAAGTGAGACATTCAAACACGACCCTGCCTGATACTTGCCAATTTGGAGGGGAAGATGGAGAAAAGTCAAGGGAACCAAAAAGTGACTCATGATTTACATAGTTGTGAGCGACAATTTACGGTTTGAGGAGCAGCAAATGTACAAAACTGTGGTGGTGGTTGGAATTGGTTATCTGGTGTAATTGTTTCTGTACCTGACCCTTGTCATGCCACATGGAAGTGGAGGGCCAGATCACTCGCAAACACATGGATCATTTGAGAAGAAGGGAGATACCCCAACAAAATGATGTTCTACCTGTAACTGTTGTGGGAGCCGTGGTCCCTGTTGAAATTGTTCAGCCAAGGAGAGACATGCCAGATGGCTCTGTCGGAGTAGATAACACAGAACTGCCTGGGCCTAAAGAGACACTTGATGTTGCTGCAATTCCAGATAATGTGGATCCTGCAAGAGGTTCGAAAGTCGTGGAGCTGTGACGTTCCACTCGGATCAGAAACCACTGGAGAGACTGAACTTGTAATTCCATGACTCATGTATATATTTGTAATGTCATGAGAGTAGATGTCTTTGTAACTACAAACTGTACAAAAAATCTAAAGGGGGAGTAATGTAGTAATTGTAAATTTAAGGAATATAGTTAGCGTAGCTTTAAGACTTATTGCGTCATATAATGTCACATTACATTGCGAATGAGTCATCTGTAAGCACAGGGAACCTTAAAGTGGGAGTTCTTCTTCCAGTTGCGGAGCTTGATAAAAGCATGTATCTGCTGCTGCACCCTGTAAGTAAAGTTTGATGTTTCTTATGAGAAACCTGTCTGGAAAATCAATTCCATAACACTGCTCATTCCAGGTATTAGTCTAGTAAACTTTCTCTGAACTGCTTCTAATGCATTTATATCTTTCCTTAAGTAAGGATTCTCAGTACTGTGCAGAATATTCCAGATGTGGTCTCACTAGTGCCCTGTACAACTGAAGCATAACCTCCTGACTTTTATATTCAATTCCCCTCACAATAAGTGTTAACATTCTATTAGCTTTCCTAATTACCTGCTGGACCTGCAAACTAACCTTTTGTGATTCATGCTCTAAGACACCCAGATCCCTCTGCATCTCAGAGCTCTGCAATCTCTCACTATTTAAATAATAAGCTTCTTTTATATTCTTCCTGCCAAAATGAACAATTTCACATCCGCCCACATTATACTCCATTTTCCAGATCGTTGCCCACTCACTCAACCTATTGATATTTTTTTGTAGTCTCCTTACATCCTCTTCACAATTTACTTTCCTACCTATCTCTGTGTCATCAGCAAATTTAGCAACTATTTCTTCCGTCACTTCATCTAAGTCATTTATATAAATTGTAAACAGTTGAGGTCCCAGCACTGATCCTTGTGGCACACTACCCGTCACATCCTGCCAACCAGAAAAAGGCCCATTTATGCCAACTTAGACAACGTGGATTATTAGACAAAGTCAGCATGGGTTTATGAAAGGGAAATCATGTTTGACAAACCTACTGGAGTTTTTTGGTGGATATAACTAGCAGAATAGATAAGGGGGAACCAGTGGATGTGGTGTATTTGGATTTTTAGAAAGCTTTCGATAATGTCCCACATAAGAGGTTAATGTGTAAAATTAAAGCACAAAGGATTGGGGGTAATATATTAGTATGGATTGAGAATTGGTTAGCAGACAGGAAACAGACAGGGAGGGACAGACTGGATGCAGAGATGATGTTTCCTTTGGCTGGGGGAGGGGGGGTCTAGAACAAGGGGTCACAGTCTCAGGATACAGGTTAGACCATCTAGGACTGAGTTGAGGAGAAACGTCTTCACTCAGAGGGTGGTGAACCTATGGAATTCTCTACCACAGAAGCTATGGAGGCCAAGTCACTGAATATATTTAAGAAGGAAATAGATAGATTCCTGGCCTCTAAAAGCATCAAGAGGCATGGGGGGAGAGTGAGAGTATGGCTTTGAGGTAGAGGATCAGCCATGATCATATTGACTGGGGGAACAGGCTCAAAGGGCTGAATGATCCACTCCTGCTCCTATTTTCAATGTTTCTATGTTTCTACTCTCTGCTTCCTGTTAGCCTGCCAATCTTCTATCCATGCCAACATGTTACCCCCTACACCATGAGCTTTTACTTTCCACAATAAACTTTGATGTGGCACTTTATCAAATGCCTTCTGGAAATCCAAGTACAGTTGAAGAGACAGAGGATAAGGAGCAACAGGGAGAGAGAAGGTGAGGGAGATAGTGAGAGACAGAGAGAGAGTGAGGGAGAGAGAAAGGATGAGGTTGAGAGAGAGAAGCTGAGGGAAAGTGAGAGAGAGAGTAAGAGAGAAGGATATGGTGAGGGAGAAAGGGGGGGATAAAGTTGAGAGAGGGTGAGAGAGTGAAGGAGAAGGGGAGAGGGAGAGAGGGGGGCTGAGGCTGAGAGGGTGAAGAGCAGGGGGAGGGAACCAGCAAGAGAAGGGCTAAGGAGACTTTGGGGAGTCAGGAGGTGAGTTACTCATCACACAATTCCTAGCCTCTGACATGCTCTTGTTGCCACACTATATGACTAGTCCAGTTCAGTTTCTGGTCAATGGTAACTATCAAGAGCAGGTCAGAGGCTAGGAATCCTGCGATGAGTAACTCACCTCCTGACTCCCCAAAGCCTGTCCACCATCTACAAGGAACAAATCAGGAGTGTAATGGAATACCACCCCCCCTTGCCTGGATGAGTGCAGCTCCCACAACACTCAAGAAGCTGAGCACCATCCAGGACAAAGCAGCCGCTTGATTGGCACCCCATCCACAAACATTCACCCCCCCATCACCGACGCACAGTAGCAGCAGTGTGTGTACCATCTACAAGATGCACTGCAGGAATTCACCAAGGCTCCTTCGACAGTACCTTCCAAACCCATGATCAATACCATCTAGAAGGACAAGGGCAGCAGATAGATGGGAACACCACCACCTGGAAGTTCCCCTCCAAGTCACTCACCATCCTGACTTGGAAATATATCACTGTCGCTGGGTCAAAATCCTGGAACTCCCTCCTTAACCAGCACTGTGGACTGCAGCGGTTCAAGAAGGCAGCTCAACACCACCTTCTCAAGGGCAGTTAGGGATGGGCAATAAATTCTGGCCCAGCCAGCGATACCCACACCACATGATTTCTTTTAAAAAAAGAGCAGGAGAGAGAGAGAGAGTGAGTGAGAAGGGGAGTGGGAGAGGGAGGGGTTGAGGAGGAGAGAATGTTATGGCACAGCTGATGATAAATGCTGTGCTTTCCAAATCCCTGTCATGAAGCTATTAAAATATATAACGTTATTGGAAATTATTATTTTTTAAATGGAGGGTTAGTCCATGGGTGTGCCTTAATTGGATTAAAGCCAACTCGTCTGGGTGCTTTTATTTGTATTAGTTTTGAGATGTAAGAGAGGTAGAGTGCGTTTGCATTTTGTTGAATACAGCATTAAAGAAGGGGAGTGAAATCTAGCGGACACCAAGTAATGTTTATATTACTAATAAAATTGGTACTATGAAAGTTTATTGTTAGAAGAGGTGAAGTTCAAAGAGGCTGGTGATACATTGGGAATTTACATTCAATGAGATGTGCTGGATATTCCAATAATAGATTTGTGTGTGTAGAGCAGAGACAATGTAAGGTCAAAGTAGCTGTAAGCCTCCAACTGTCTCCACAGGAACCAAAGTGAGAGGAACCTCATTTTGAATTTGTAAGGTGAAAATGCTTTGCCTGGTGTCTGGTTAAGGCTATGGGTTGCTGTTGCCTTAATGGGGATTAGTTTAGGAATTTGTTAAAAGTTATGATAGTAATAATTTGTAGCCATGTGTATGTGTTTAATAAAATGTTTCATTTAGTTTAATGTAAAAACATCTCGATGACAGGTGGCCTGATTCCTGAATTTAGAGTTGCATCTCAAACAGACCACTTAAAATATAGGTTATGACAGTTGTTTAAAGTTTCCCTCTTGGATTTTTAAATAACTCAGCTTTACCAACTGCATTGGTCATAACAATCCCAAAGGGAAACTTGAAACAACTGCCACAACTTGTTTGGCAACTTGTGTAAATTTTGAGATGCCTGCCTTGAATTCAGTAGTAATAAGACCACCAAGTCTATAGGTTTCTTACAAAACTAGATTAAACGTTTATTAAGAAAAATTATTTTTAAGCACATACATATGTCTACAAATTACTACTATAACTTCCAAATTTCCTATTTAATCTGACTCCCAGTTAAATTTTCATTAAGCAATAGTAAGACGCACAGATTTTGAAAGAGCCAGGCAAGGTGACACACAATACCCTGAACCAGACAAATTCAAAATGAGTTTTCTTAACTTTAGTTCTTTGAAAGCAGCAGCTTGAGGCATAGATGCTGAAGGTTTTTCACATTTGTTAGAACTTAAGAATGCCTACTCTTACACACACCCTTCGCTCCTTTATACATATTCTCTCCTTTGAATGCAAATACCCATTGTTTCATCATGTCTTTGGACTTTATCTTTCCGACAATAAAAAACTCTCAAAGCACTAAGTTTTACCAGTAATCTTCAGGAAAAATAAATGCACTGTTTCTAAACTTCACCAAGCTTGGTGACACATTTCACATCTACTTTGAAAACAATCTAGTCTGGTTTATTTCAAAATGCACCTTTGTAAAATGCAATTTTACATCTTAAATTCTAAACTTCCCCCATGTTTACATCAAAGCCTTCAGACACAGAAACCACTATTTTACAATAACTTCCAATAGCATTGTGAGAGTTTTTATCTCTTCATAACAGAGGGTGAGAGAGAATGGGGGACACAGTGAGAGGGTCTGAGGAGGAGAGAGGCAGAAAGAAAGGGAGACATGTTAAGAGAGGGATAGAAGATGGAGAAGGGGAGAGGGAGAGAGGGGCTGTAGAGGAACAAGGGAGGGAGAGAGAGACTGAAGGGAGAGAGGGGCAGAGGAGGAGAGAGGGATGTAGAGTGAGGAAGATAAAAATTATGGTGAGAGAGGGCGAAGGCTAAAGGAGAGGGGAAAATGTGCAAGAGAGGGTGATGGAGAGCTCAAGTAAGGGAGAGGAAGGATGAGAGAAGGTTGAGGAAGAGACGGATGCATGAAAGAGAGAGGGATTGAGGCAGAAGGTGAGGGAGAGTGGATGAGGTAGAGATAGGGAGCGAAATAAAAAGTGGGCATGCAGGGGAGAGGGGAAATGAGGAAAGGATAGAGAAAGAGATGAAAGGGTTGCAAGGTGAGGATTATGAGAGGTGGTGAGGGAGACAGCGGGTGAGAGAGAGAGAGAGGGAGAGAGAGTGTGCGTGGAAAGGAAAGAAGAAGAGGGGGAGGGGCTGAGAGGGAATGGGAAAGAGAGGTTGAGAGAATGGAATGAGCGTGAGGGAGATGTGGATAGAGATATGGATGGGAGTGAAATCTACACAATCTACACAGTTATACTGGGGCAAGAGGAGAAACATAGAAACATAGAAACTAGGAGCAGGAGTAGGCCATTCGGCCCTTCCAGCCTGCTCCACCATTCATTATGATCATGGCTGATCATCCAATTCAATAGCCTGCTCTCGCTTTCTCCCCATATCCTTTGATCCCTTTCACCCCAAGAGCTATACCTAACTCCTTCTTGAAAACATACAATGTTTTGGCCTCAACTACTTTTGTGATAGCGAATTCCATAGGCTCACCACTCTCTGGGTGAAGAAATTTCTCCTCATCTCAGTCCTAAATGGTCTATCCCGTATCCTCAAACTGTGACCCCTGGTTCTGGACTCCCCCACCATCGGGAACATCCTTCCTGCGTCTACCCTGTCTAGTCCTGTTAAAATTTTATAGGTTTCTATGAGGTCCCCCCTCATTCTTCTGAACTCCAGCGAATATAATCCTAACCGACTCAATCTCTCCTCATATGTCAGTCCTGACATCCCAGGAATCAGTCTGGTAAACCTTCGCTGCACTCCCTCTATAAGAAGAACACCCTTCCTCAGATAAGGAGACCAAAACTACACAATATTCCAGGTGTGGTCTCACCAAGGCCCTGTACAATTTCAGCAAGACATCTCTGATCCTGTACTCGAATCCTCTCGCTATGAAGGCCAGCATACCATTGGCCTCCTTTACCACCTGCTGCACCTGGATGCTTACCTTCAGTGACTGGTGTACAAAGACACCCAGGTCTTGTTGCACATTCCCTTCTCTCAATTTATAGCCATTCAGATAATAATCTGCCTTCCTGTTTTTGCTACCAAAGTGGATAACCTCACATTTAACCACTTTATACTGCATCTGCCATGCATTTACCCACACTCAGCTTGTCCAAATCACACTGAAGCATCTCTGTATCCTCCTCACAGCTCACCCTGCCACCCAGCTTTGTGTCATCCACAAATTTAGAGATATTGCATTTAGTTCGCTCATCTAAATCATTAATATATATTGTGAATAGCTGCGGTCCCAGCACCAATCCTTGCGGTACCCCACTAGTCACTGCCTGCCATTCAGAAAAAGACCCGTTTATTCCTACTCTTTGTTTCCTGTCTGCCAACCAATTTTCTATCCATCTCAATAGACTACCTACAATCCCTTGCACTTTAATTTTACATGCCAATCTCTCATGCGGGACTTTGAAGAAAGCCTTCTGAAGGCCCAAATAAACCACATCCACTGGCTCCCCCTCATCAACTCTACTAATTACATCCTTGAAAAATTCCAGTAGATTTGTCAAGCATGATTCCCCTTTCATAAATCTACGCTGACTCTGTCCGATTCTGCCACTGTTTTCCACATGCTCAGCTATTAAATCTTTTTTAATGGACTCTAGAATTTTCCCCACTACCAACGTCAGGCTGACTGGTCTATAATTCCCTGTTTTCTCTCTGCCTCCCTTTTTAAATAGTGGGGTTACATTAGCTACCCTCTAGCCTGTAGGAACTGTTCCAGAGTCTATAGAATCTCGGAAGATGACCAGCAATGCATCCATTATTTCTGGTGCCACTTCCTTAAGTACTCTGGGATGTGGATTATCAGGCCCTGGGGATTTATCAGCTTTCAATCCCATCAATTTCTCCAACACCATTTCCTTACGATTACTGATTTCATTCAGTTCCTCCCTCTCACTAAACCCTGTGTTCCCTAACGTTTCTGGTATGTTATTTGTGTCCTCCTTTGTGAAGATTTAGTTTGCATGTATTTAGTTAGTCAGCCATTTCTTTGTTCCCCATTATAAATTCCCCTGTTTCTGACTGTAAGGGACCTACATTTGTCTTCACTAATCTTTTTCTCTTCCCATACCGATAGAAAATTTTACAGTCAGTTTTTATATTCCCCACAAGCTTACTCTCGTACTCTATTTTCCCCTTCTTAATCAATCCCTTGGTCCTCCTTTGCTGAATTCTAAACTGCTCCCAATCCTCAGGTCTGTTGTTTTTTCTGGCCAATTTGTATGCCTCTTCCTTGGATCTAATACTATTTCTAATTTCCCTTGTAAGCAATGATTTGGCCACCTTTCTTGTTTTACTTTTGTGCCAGACAGGAATAAACAATTGTTGCAGTTCACCCATGCGCTCTTTGAATGTTTGCCATTGCCTATCCACCACTATCCCTTTAAGTAACATTTCCCAATCCATCATAGCCAACTCGCGCCTCATACCATCGTAGTTTCCTTTATTAAGAGTCAGGACCCTAGTCTCAGAATCAACTACGTCACTCTCCATTCTGATGAAGAATTCTATAATATTATGGTCGCTCATCCCCAAGGGGCCTCGCACAACTAGATTGCCAATTATTCCGTTCTCATTACACAATACCCAGTCTAGGATGGCCTGTTCTCTTGTTGGTTCCTCAACATATTGGTCCAGAAAACCATCCCGTATACACTCCAGGAATTCCTCCTGTAGGGTATTGTTACTAATTTGATTTGCCCAATCTGTAGATTAAAGTCACCCATAATTACAGATGTTCCTTTATTACATGTGTCTCCAATTTCCTGTTTAATGCCATTCCCAACATCACCACCACAGTTTGGGGGTCTATATACAACCCCCACTAATGTTTTTTGCCCCTTAGTATTTCTCAGCTCTACCCATACAGATTCCACATCATCGGAGCTAATATCTTTCCTCACTATTGCATTAATTTTATCTTTAACCAGCAATGCAACTCCACTGCCTTTTTCTTTTTGTCTGTCCTAGATAGAGAGGATGTGAGAGGAGGAGAGAGTGAAAGAAAATGGGAGAGAGACAGAGCAGAAGAAGATGAAGAGAAAGAGAGAGAGGCAGTGAGAAAGCCAGAGGCAGAGGGAAAAGTCAATACATGGCTTTATCTCAGCCACATGTATAACCTTATGACTAACATCCCCCTCCTACACACTGCCTGTGTATTTAGTTTCATTTGTTATTCACACATGACAGCCTTGCTGTGACAATATTACTCACTGTTATTTCAAGAAGTGAGAGTTGCACTGGAAGAAATGGCTTTGCTACTGCTCACTGCGTTTCTGCAAATTCTGCAGGGAATAACAGGTAAAATGTGCTTCATATGCTCTGGATTATTAACTGATAATGAGTGCGACGTGTTTTCTGCAAATTTCTGAAGTATTGTGTTCAGTTCTGGAAGGATGTGAGGCTCCTTGAGAGGGAGCAGAGGAGATTTACCAGAACGCTTTTAGGGATGGGGGGATTTTAGTTACAAGTTTGGGCTGGAGAAGTTGGGATTGTTCTCCTTGGAGCGAAGGAGATTGAGGGGAGTTTTGATAGAGGTGGACAAGATGAGGACAGGTTTAGAAAAGATAGACAAAGAGAAACTGTTCTCATGGGGCTGGTGGGGAAACACAGGTCTAAGGTTTTGGGTAATGTGAGGAGGAACATTTTTACACAACGAGTGGTAATGAGTTGGAATTCGCTACCCATGAGGTTGGGGAATGCGGAAATGAGGAATAGTTTCAAATGGACGAGTGTTTGAGGGAAATAAACCTGCAGGATTACGTGGATCGAGTGGGAGGATGGGACTGACTGGACAGTCTACAAGGAGACAGCATGGACTCGATGGGCTCAATGGCCTCATTATGCCAGAAACGACTCAATGATTCTATAACAGTAAAAAGTAGCTGAGCAATTGCTGTCTTGACTCCTGTTTGTCTGTCCATGTGCAGCTTTTCATTAGATTGGGGTTCCTCAGTGGGAATATGAGGAGAGGCTGTTTGGAGACGTGACATTGGCTAGGTTGGAAGATTTAAACCCATCCAGCCCGACATGTAGAGTTTGTGCCAACTAGCAGAAAGAGAGGAGAGAGATGAGAGAGAGAGAGAGAGAGAGAAAGAACGAGAGGAGAGGCAAGAGAGTGAGAAAGAGAGGAGAGAGGCAAGAGAGAGAGAAAGAGATAAGAGAGATGAGAGAGAGAAAGAAAGGAGAGAGGCGAAAGAGAGAGAAAGAAAGAGGAGAGAGACGAGAGATGAGAGAGAAAGAAAGAAAGAGAAGAGAGAGAAAGAGGAGAGAGACGAGAGAAAGAGAGGAGAGTGATAGTCTGCATTCCCTGCATTCAATTCACTGCTGGATGTTAACTGCTTTTGTTCTCAAGGAGAACTTCTCTCTCTTCTCTTTCTCTCCTCTTCCTCTCTCTCTTCACTCTTTCTCTCTCCACTCTCTTTCTCCCCTCTTTCTCTCTTCCCTCTTTCTCTCTTCTCTCTCTCGCCTTCTCAACTCTCTCCCTTTCTCTCCGACATTATGTTGCTGCTTCTATCTTTCATCTACTCTCCTCTTTTGCTTTCTCTCTCTTTCTTGTTCCTTCTCTCCTTCTTTCCCGATGGCTTCCTTCAAATAGGCACTGACATGTTTTTAAAGGGGAGCTGATTTTTTTTTAATCAGGTCAGATTGAAGAATGAAATTGCCCAATGATATTTCTACAATTCACTCTCCCTCCCTTTTAGCACAGTCAGGATGTGTGGAGAGAGGAACTTGGTGAAATTACAATCACTGGGGAAGTATTAATGAGCAAACTGATGGAGCTATGGGCTGACAAGTCTCCGGGTCCAGATGGATTTCCTCCTAGGGACTTAAAAGAGGTGGCTAATGAGGTTGTAGATGTGTTGGTGTTAATTTTCCAAAATTCGCTAGATTCTGGAAAGGCTCCATCAGATTGGAAAGTAGGAAATATAACCCCTCTATTCAAGAAGAGAGGGAGGCAGAAAACAAGAAACTACAAGCCAATTAGCTTGGTGCCTGTCATGGGGAAGATGTTAGAATCTATCACTAAGGAGGTTATAGCTGGGTACTTAGAAAAACTCAAGGTAATCAGGAAGAGTCAGCATAGATTGATGAAAGGGAAATTATGTTTAACCAATTTATTAGAGTTCTCTGAAGTGGTAACATGTGCTGTGGATAAAGGGGAGCCTGTATGTGCTGTACTTGGATTTCCAGAAGGCATTTGATAAGGTGCCACAGCAAAGGTTAGTGCAAAAAATTAAAGCTCATGGTGTCAGGGGTAACATATTAGCCTGGATAGAGGATTGATTGGCTGGCAGAAAACAGAGAGTATGCATAAATGGGTCTTTGTCTGATTGGCAGGATGTGACGAGAGGAGTCCCACAGGGGTCTGTGCTGGGGCCTCAACTTTTTACAATTTATATCAATGACTTAGACGAGGGGAGTGAAGACATGGTAACTAAATTTGCAGATAACACATAGATACGTCAGAAAGTTTGTTTGAGGAAGAGAGTTTCAAAGTCTCACAACCCTCTAAGAGGAAAGATTTTTTTCCTAATTTCTGTCTTAATTGGTGTAATATCTGAATAACATTAATCCCACAAGGCAGTTTTTAAGCCTGAATCTCCTGTAACTGAGAGTGGAACCAAAATGATTGAAGGAGCCGTCTGACTGCAAATTGAACCACACTCTCTGTTCATGATCTACTCCTCCATGTGATTTTCTAACTTTCCCCCTGGAATCTCAGTGAGCTGAAAAAATCCTTCCTCTTTCTGAAGGGAAAGACTGTGTTTATCTGATGTGTTATGTCGAAACGATTCAGCTTGCTTTTGTGTGAGGAACATTGAGGCCAGATTGTTAGCGAGGGAGCTTTCCATGTGGCCTCACTCTCTGCCTGGTTTCAGAGGAGTGAAGTTGAATCATGGATGCTGATGTTTGATTTCACACAGCAGATCGAAGCTTGGGATTCTGCTCAGAAATTGAGAATTTTTTGCAAGTTAAACGTTTGGCCGGGCTTGTGAATGCCAGAGCATCATGTCTCAGTCGAAAGGAGTTTCCTTTCAGCTCACAAATTCACCAGATCATTAGGAATAAGACAAGGCCATTCAGCCCATCAAGTCTGCTCTGCTATTCCTTTAGAAACATAGAAACATAGAAACTAGGAGCAGGAGTAGGCCATTCGGCCCTTCCAGCCTGCTCCACCATTCATTATGATCATGGCTGATCATCCAACTCAATAACCTGGTCCCGCTTTCTCCCCATATCCTTTGATCCCTTTCACCCCAAGAGCTATATCTAACTCCTTCTTCAAAACATACAATATTTTGACCTCAACTACTTTCTGTGGTAGCGAATTCCACAGGCTCACCACTCTCTGGGTGAAGAAATTTCTCCTCATCTCAGCCCTAAATGGTCTACCCCGTATCCTCAAACTGTGATAATGGCTCCTCTGTACATTGACTCCATTTACCTAGCTTGACTCAATAACCATCTGAATAAAAACCTCTCCACTTGGGATCTGACAGCCCCAGTTCAGCATGTGCAGCATTGAGGGAGACAGTTGTAGATCTCCAAACCCCTCACATGAAAAGCTGCTTTTGAATTTGAAATGCTTCGTGAAAAGAGCAGGAGGGGGCAGTGTGACAAACTGACAGGTGAGATTATATGAAGTTCTTTGTTCTGAACTCCCTCACCCACCACAGGAAATAACATCTCTCTATCCAGTCATGTGATGTGGGCATTGCTGGCTAGACCAGCATTTATTGCCCACCCCTAACTGCCTTTGTTCAGAGGGTATTTAATAGTCAACCACATTGCTGTGGGTCTGGAGTCACATGTAGGCCAGACCAGGTAAGGATGGCAGATTTCCTTCCCTAAAGGGCATTAGTGAACCAGGTGGGTTTTCACAACAATCAGCAATGGCTTCATTATCACCACCAGACTTTTAATTCCAGATTTTTTATTGAATTCAAATTCCCCCATCTGCCATAGTGGGATTTGAACCTGGTCCCCAGAGAATTACCCTGTTTCTCTGGATTACTAGTCCAGTGACAATACCATTATGCCATCACCTCCCCCAATTAACCTTGCATTGAGTCATGGAGTTATACAACACAGAAACAGGCTCTTCAGCCCATCGAGTCTGTGCCGGCCATCAAGCACCTATCTATTCTAATCCTTTTCAAGCACTTGGCCCGTAGCCCTGTATGGTATGGTGTTTCAAGTGCTCATCTAAATACTTCTTAAATGTTATGAGGGTTTCTGCCCCTGTCACCCCCTCAGGCAGTGAGCTCCAGATTCCCACCACCCTCTGGGTGAAAAAATTCTTCCTCACATCCCCTCTAAACCTCCTGCCCCTTACCTTAAATCTATGTCCCCTGGTTATTGACACCTTTGCTGAGGGGAAAAGATTGTTCCCATCAACTCTACCTATGCCCCTCATCATTTTGTATACCTCTATCAGGTCCCCCCTCAGCCTTCTCTGCTCTAAGGAAAACAACCCCAGCCTATCCAGTCTCTCTTCATAGCTGAAACACTCCAGCCCAGGTAACATTCTGGTGTGTCTCCTCTGCACCCTCTCCAGTGCAATCACATCTTTCTATAGTGTGGCGACCAGAACTGCACACAGTACTCCAGATGTGGCCTAACTAGTGCTTTGTACAGTTCCAGCATAATCTCCCTGCTCTTATATTATTCTATGCCTTGATTAATAAAGGCAAGTATCCCATATGCCTACTTAACCACCTCATCTACCTGTGCTGCTACCTTCAGTGTTCTATGGACATGTACACCAAGGTCCCTCTGATCCTCTGTACTTCCTAGGGTCCTACCATTCATTGTGTATTCCCTTATCATGTTAGTTCTCCCAAAATGCATCACCTCACACTTCTCAAGGTTAAATTCCATTTGCCACTGCTCTGCACATCTTACCAACCCATCTATATCGTTCTGTAATCTAAGGCTTCCCTCCTCACTATTTTCCACCCCACAAATTTTCATGTCATCTGCAAATTTACTGATCATACCTCCTATAATCATGTCTAAATCATTAATGTACACCTGGGCCTGGGATTTATCTACTTTTAAGCCGCTAAAAGCGCTAATACCTCCTCCCTCTCAATGGTAATTTGTTCAAGTATATCACAGACCGCTTCCCTGATTTCTACACCTACATCATCCTTCTCCATAGTGACTACAAGATGAAAAGAAATCATTTAAAACCTCACCTACATCTTCCACTCCATGCACAGATTGCCACTTTGGTCCCGAATGGGCCTTACTCTTTCCCTGGTTATCCTCTTGCCCTTAATATATTTGTGTAATGCTTTGGGATTTTCCATTTTCCTTTATCTTGTCCACCAGTGTTGTTTCATTCCCCTCTTTACTCTCCTAATTGCTTTAAGTACCGCTCCCCACCCCCCACCATACTTTCTACACTCCTCTGGGGCTTCCGCAGTTTTAGCCCTCTGTATTTGCCATAAGACTCCTTTTTTTCCCTGTACAATCCTCTATATCCCCCAACATACAGGGTTCCCTGGTCTTGTTGGTCCTACACCTCACCTTTACAAGAACATGTTGGCCCTGAACCCTCACTATTTCCTTTTTGAATGACTCCCACTGGTCTGATGTAGACTTTCCTATGAGTAGCTGCCCCTAATCCACTTTGGCCAGACCCTGTCTTATCATATTGAAATCAGCCTGCCTCCAATTCAGGAACTTTATTTCCAGTCCATCTTTGCCCTTTTCTATAACTACCTTAAATTTTACTGAGTTATGGTCACTATCCTTGAACTGCTCCCCCATTGACACTTCATAGAACCATAGAACAATACAGCACATAAAACAGGCCATTCGGCCCTTCTAGTCTGTGCCAAAATATTATTCTGCCAGTCCCATTGACTTGCACCTAGTCCATAATCCTCCAGACCTCTCCCATCTATGTATCTATCTAATTTATTCTTAAAACTTGAGTGAGCCCGCATTTACCACGTCAGATAGTAGCTCGTTCCACACTCTCACCACTCTCTGAGTGAAGAAGTTCCCCCTAATGTTCCCCCTAAATCTTTCCCCTTTCACCCTAAAGCCATGTCTTCTCGTGTTTATTTCTCCTAATCTAAGTGGAAAGAGCCTACTTGCATTTACTCTGTCTATACCCCTCATAATTTTGTAAACTTCTCTCATATCTCCCCTCATTCTTCTACGCTCCAAGGAATAAAGTCCTAACCTGTTTAATCTTTCCCTGTAACTCAACTCCTCAAGACCCAGCAACATCCTAGTAAATCTTCTCTGCACTCTCTCAATCTTACTGATATCCTTTCTGTAGTTAGGCGACCAGAACTGCACACAATACTCCAAAGTTGGCCTCACCAATGTCTTATACAACCTCACCATAACATCCCAATTCCTATACTCAATACTTTGATTTATGAAGGCCAGTATGCCAAAAGCTTTCTTTACAACCCTGTCTACCTGTGACACCACTTTCAGGGAACTATGTATCTGAACTCTCAGATCCCTTTGTTTCTCCGCACTCCTCAGTGCCCTACCATTTACTGTGTATGTACTACCTTGGTTTGACCTTCCAAAATGTAACACCTCACACTTTTCCGCATTAAATTCCATCTGCCATTTTCTGGCCCATTTTTCCAGTTGGTCCAGATCTCTCTGCAAGCTTTGAAAGCATTCCTCACTGTCCACAACACCTCCAATCTTAGTGTCATCAGCAAACTTGCTGATCCAATTCACCGTATTATCATCCAAATCATTGATATAGACAACAAACAACAATGGACCCAGCACAGATCCTTGAGGCACACCACTAATCACAGACCTCCAGTCTGAGAAGCAATCATCCACTACCACTCTCTGTCTTCTCCCACACAGCCAATTTCGAATCCAGTTTACAACCTCTCCATGGATACCAAGTGTCTGAACCTTCTGAACTAACCTCCCATGTGGGACCTTGTCAAAGGCCTTACTAAAGTCCATGTAGACAACATCCACAGCCTTTCCTTCATCTACTTTCTTGGAAATCTCCTCGAAAAACTCTACAAGGTTCATTAAACATGACCTACCACGCACAAAGCCATGCTGACTATCCTTAATCAGCCCTTGGCTGTCCAAATAATTATATATCTGATCTCTCAGAACATCTTCCAATAATTTACTCACTACTGACATCAGGCTCACTGGCCTGTAATTACCTGGTTTACTTTTGGAATCTTTTTTAAACAACAGAACAACATGAGCTACCCTCCAATCCTCTGGCACCTCACCCGTGGCTAAGAACATTTTAAATATTTCTGCCAGGGCCCCTGCAATTTCTACACTAGTCTCCCTCAAGGTCAGAGGAAATATCATTTCAGGCCCGGGGGATTTATCTACCTTTATTCGCCATAAGGCAGCAAGCACCTCCTCCTCTTTAATCTCTATATGTTCCATGAAACTACTGCTTGTTTCCCTTCCTTCCTTATACACTATGCCAGTTTCCTGAGTAAATACTGATGCAAAAAAACTGTTTAAGATCTCCCCCATCTCGTGAGGCTCCACACATAGACGACCACTCTGATCTTCAAGGGGACCCATTGTGTCCCTTACTATCCTTTTACTCTTAATATATTTGTAGAAACCCTTCGGGTTTACCTTCACATTATCTGCCAAAGCAACCTCATGTCTTCTTTTTGCCTTCCTGATTTCCTTTTTTAGTATTTTCTTACATTTTCTATACTCTACAAGTACCTCATTTGCTTCTTGTTGCCTATACCTGCTATACACCTCTCTCTTCTTCTTAACCAGATCGCCAATATTCCTTGAAAACCAAGGTTCCCTATGCTTGTTAACCTTGCCTTTAATCCTGACAGGAACATGCAAACTCTGCACTCTCAAACTTTTGCCTTTGAATGCCTTCCACTTACTGAACACATCCTTGCCAGAAAACAATTTATGCCAATCCACTCTTCCTAGATCCTTTCTCATTTCCACAAAATTGGCCTTTCTCCAATTTAGAATCTCAACTCGAGGACCAGATCTATCCTTATCCATAATTAGCTTAAAACTAATGACATTGTGGTCACTGGACCCAAAATGTTTGCCTACACATACTTCTGTCACCTGACCTGTCTGATTCCCTAATAGGAGATCAAGTATTGCATCCTCTCTCGTTGGTACCTCTATATATTGATTTAGAAAACTTTCCTGAACACATTTGACAAACTCCAAGCCATCCAGCCCTTTTACAGTATGGGAATCCCAGTCAATATGTGGAAAGTTAAAATCTCCTACTATCACAACTTTCTGTTTCTTACATTGATCTGCTATCTCTCTACAGATTTGCTCCTCTAATTCTCTTTGACTATTGGGCGGTCTATAATACAACCCTATTAGTGTGGTCACACCTTTCCCATTCCTCAGCTCCACCCATATGGCCTCTGTAGACGAGCCCTCTGGGCTGTCCTGCTTACGCACAGCTGTGATATTTTCCCTGACTAGTAATGCCACTCCTCCCTCTTTCATCCCTCCCCCTCTATCACGTCTGAAACAATGGAACCCCGGAACATTGAGCTGCCAGTCCTGCCCCTCCTACATCAAGTCTCACTAATAGCACTAATGTCGTAATCCCACATGCCAATCCACGCCCTAAGCTCATCTGTCTTTCCAACAATACTCCTTGCATTGAAATAGATGCACCTGAGAACATTTCTATCACGTACAGACCCTTGATTTCTGTCCATACATGCATTCTCGCTTGACCTTTATCCTCCTCCACCTCACTATCTGCTCTATGACTCAGGTTCCCCTCCCCCTGCAAATCTAGTTTAAACCCCCCGGAGCAGCACTAGCAAACCTACCCGCAAGAATATTAGTCTCCCTCCAGTTCAGGTGCAAACTGTCCTGTCGGAACAGGTCCCACCTTCCCTGGAACAGAGCCCAATTGTCAAGAACTTGCCCGGCTTCATTCCCCAAGATTAGATCCAGGACCACCCCTTCTCTTGTAGGACGTTCTACATACTGACTTAAAAAGCTCTCCTGGATGGAATTTAAGAATTCCGCACCCTCTAAGCCTCTCACACTAAGACTACCCCTGTTAATATTGGGGAGTTGAAATCCCCAGCTACTATTAACCTATTATTTTTACATTTCTCTGAGACTTGCTTACATGTCTGCTTTTCTATCTCCCCCGGACTGTTTGGGGGCCTATAGTACACTCCCAGCAAAGTGAGTGCCCCCTTTTTTTTTAAGTTGTACCCATATGCCTTCATTTGAGGACCCTTCTAAGATGTCATCCCTCCTTACTGCTGCAATTGACTCCTTGATCAATAGCAATGCCACCTCCTCTTTTACAGCACCCCCACCCCCCAATCACGCCTGAAGATTCTATACCCTAGAATATTGAGCTGCCAGTCCTGCCCTTCCCTCAACCATGTCTCTGTGACAGCAACAATATCAAATTCCCATGTGTTCGTTAACACCCTCAATTCATCTGCTTGGCTCGTAAGATTCCTTGTGTTAAAATAGATACAACCCAGCCTTGCATTATTCACTTATGCCTTAACAGGTCTATATTTTCTCTGCCTTCCAGGCTGACTTAGTTTCTCTTCTATATTTGGCTGTGCATCACCCCCTACTGTACCCCCACTCTGTATCCCATCCCCTGTCAAATTAGTTTAAAGCCCCCCTCCCAACAGCACTAGCAAACCTCCCCACAAGGATGTTGGTCCCCTTCCGGTTCAGGTGCAACCCATCTGATTTGTACAGGTCTCACCTTCATCAGAAACAGACCCAGTGATCCAGGAAACTCCTGTACCATCTCTTCAGCCATACATTCATCCTCTTTACCCTGCTATTCCTTTACTCTCCAGCACGTGACACAGGGAGAAATCCAAAGATTGCAACCTTTGAGGTCCTGCTTTTCAATCTGCTACCGAACTCCCTAAATTCTTGTTGCAGGACCTCATCCATCTTTCTACCTATGTCGTTGGTACCAAGGTGAACCACGACCTGTGACTGTTCACCCGCCCCGTTCAGAACTCTCCGCTCTGCTCCCGCTCTTTATACAGGTGCTGAATGTCCTCTGTAACATCCTGGACCCTGGCACCAGGGAGGCAGCACACCATCCTGGAGTCATATCTACAGCCACAGAAACAGCTGTCTGTTCCCCTAACCATCCTGGAGTCACATCTACAGCCACAGAAACACCTGTCTGTTCCCCTAACCATCCTGGAGTCACATCTACAGATACAGAAACACCTGTCTATCCGCCTAACCATCCTGGAGTCACGTCTACAGCCACAGACACACTCGTCTGTTCCCCTCATTATTGATTCTCCTCCCACTATTGCTCTTGCCCTCTTACTCCTCCCCCCTTGTACAGCTGAGCCACCCACAGAGCCGTGAACTTGGCTCTGGCTGCACTTTCCAGAGAAGCCTTCACCCTCACTGTTTTCCAACACAGAAAAACGGTTCTTGAGTGAGATGCACTCTGAGGCTTTCCTGAATACCTGCCTCCCTTCTTCTAACTGGTGGTCACCCATTCACCCTCTGAATGTACTTCCTTAAGCTGCAGAGTGACCACATCTAAAACGTGTTATCCACATCATCAGGGATGCTCCGCTGCATCTCCAGCTGACGCTGGAGCTCTGAATCCCGGTGCTCGAGCTGATCATGCCTGGGGCATTGCCTGCACATGAGGTCATCCAGACTCCAAGGAGTGTCTAAGAATTCCCACGTTCTGCAGGCTGTTCACCACACGAACTGAGCTCCGTCTCAATAGCGTCTGTCTTTTTAATTAATATACTATTTCCTTAAATTTAGGCCAAGTAGAAAACTATTTAGCTTTTCTTAAAAAAAACTGGCCTCTGTAATGTTGCTTTAAATTGGGAAAAGACACTTAACTACTACCTGAAAATCAGCTCACTCACTTCTCCCAATGTCAATGACTTCAAATTCAAGCACCGCGGGATGTCTGGATGAGAACCGCCTCCTTCACAGGTAAACTCCGCTCCACTCCCTCACAGGTAAACTCTGCTCCTGCTCTTTATACAGCCGCTCTGCTCCCTCACAGGTAAACTCTGCTCCTGCTCTTTATACAGTCACAGTGCTCCCTCACAGATAAACTCCTCTCTGCTCTTTATACAGCCGCTCTTCCCCGTCACAGGTAAACTCCGTTCCTACTCTTTATACAGCCGCTCTGCTCCCTCACAGGTAAACTCCGCTCTGCTCTTTATGCAACTGATCTGGTCCGTCACAGGTAAACTCCGCTCCTGCTCTTTATACAGCCACTCTGCCCCTGTCACAGGTAAACTCCGCTCCTTCTCTTTATACAGCCGCTCTGATCCCTCACAGGTAAACTCCGCTCTGGTCTTTATACAGCCGCTCTACCCCTGTCACAGGTAAACTCCGCTCTGCTCTGCATACAGTCACTCCGCTCCCTCACAGGTAAACTCCGTTCCTACGCTTTATACAGTCGCTCCGCTCCCTCACAGGTAAACTCCGCTCTGCTCTTTATACAGCCGCTCTGCCCCTGTCACAGGTAAACTTTGCTCCTGCTCTTTATACAGCTACTCTGCTCCCTCACAGGTAAACACCACTCTGCTCTTTATGCAACTGATCTGGTCCCTCACAGGTAAACTCTGCTCCTGCTCTTTATACAGCCGCTCTGCTCCCTCACAGGTAAACTCTGCTCCTGCTCTTTATGCAGTCGCAGCGCTCCCTCACAGATAAACTCCTCTCTGCTCTTTATACAGCCGCTCTGCCCCGTCACAGGTAAACTCCGTTCCTACTCTTTATACAGCCGCTCTGCCCCTGTCACAGGTAAACTCCACTCCTGAACTTTATACAGCCGCTCTGCCCCTGTCACAGGTAAACTCCGCTCCTTCTCTTTATACAGCCACTCTGATCCCTCACAGGTAAACTCTGCTCTGGTCTTTATACAGCCGCTCTACCCCTGTCACAGGTAAACTACGCTCTGCTCTGCATACAGTCGCTCCGCTCCCTCACAGGTAAACTCCGCTCCTGCAATTTATACAGACGCTCCGCTCCCTCACAGGTAAACTCTGCTCCTGCTCTTTATATAGCTGCTCTGCTCCCCCACAGGTAAACCCCACTCCCTCACAGTTAAACTCCACTCTGCTCCATCACCGGCAAACTCCACTCCAGTCCCTCACACGTAATCTCCGCTCATCCACAGGTATACTCTGCTCCCCCACAGATAAACTCCTCTCTGCTCTTTATACAGCCGCTCTGCCCCGTCACAGGTAAACTCCGTTCCTACTCTTTATACAGCCGCTCTGCCCCTGTCACAGGTAAACTCCTCTCTGCTCTTTATACAGCCGCTCTGCCCCGTCACAGGTAAACTCCGTTCCTACTCTTTATACAGCCGCTCTGCCCCTGTCACAGGTAAACTCCGCTCCTTCTCTTTATACAGCCGCTCTGCCCCTGTCACAGGTAAACTCCGCTCCTTCTCTTTATACAGCCGCTCTGCCCCGTCACAGGTAAACTCCGTTCCTACTCTTTATACAGCCGCTCTGCCCCTGTCACAGGTAAACTCCTCTCTGCTCTTTATACAGCCGCTCTGCCCCGTCACAGGTAAACTCCGTTCCTACTCTTTATACAGCCACTCTGATCCCTCACAGGTAAACTCCGCTCCTTCTCTTTATACAGCCACTCTGATCCCTCACAGGTAAACTCTGCTCTGGTCTTTATACAGCCGCTCTACCCCTGTCACAGGTAAACTACGCTCTGCTCTGCATACAGTCGCTCCGCTCCCTCACAGGTAAACTCCGCTCCTGCAATTTATACAGACGCTCCGCTCCCTCACAGGTAAACTCTGCTCTGCTCTTTATACAGCCGCTCTGCTCCCTCACAGGTAAACTCTGCTCCTGCTCTTTATATAGCTGCTCTGCTCCCCCACAGGTAAACCCCACTCCCTCACAGTTAAACTCCACTCTGCTCCATCACCGGCAAACTCCACTCCAGTCCCTCACACGTAATCTCCGCTCATCCACAGGTATACTCTGCTCCCCCACAGGTAAACTCCACTCATCTCCCTCACAGGTAAACTCCCGCTCTTTATACAGTTGCTCCGCTGCCTCACAGGTAAATTCCGCTCCTGCTCTTTATACAGCCGCTCCGCTCACTCACAGGTAAACTCCACTCCGCTCCATCACCTGCAAACTCCACTCCACTCCCTCACACGTAATCTCCGCTCATCCACAGGTAAACTCCACTCCCCCACAGATAAACTCCACTCTGCTCACTCACAGGTAAACTCCGCTCTGCTCCCTCACAGGTAAACTCTGCTCCTGCACTTTATACAGCCGCACAATTCACTCACAGGTAAACTGCTCTACTGCTCTTCATACAGCCGCTCTGCTCCCTCACATGTAAACTCCGCTCCTGTTCTTTATACAGCCGCTCCGCTCCCTCACAGGTAAACTCCACTCCCTCACACGTAATCACCGCTCATCCACATGTAAACTCTGCTCCCCCACAGATAAACTCCACTCAGCTCCCTCACAGGTAAACTCCCGCACTTTATACAGTCGCTCCGCTCCCTCACAGGTAAACTCCGCTCCTGCTCTTTATACAGCCGCTCTGCTCACTCACAGGTAAACTCTGCTCTGCTCCCTCACAGGTAAACTCCGCTCCTGTTCTTTATACAGCCGCTCTGCTCACTCACAGGTAAACTCTGCTCCACTCCCTCACAGGTAAACTCCTCTCTTGTTCTTTATACAGCCGCTCTGCTCCCTCACAGGTAAACTCTGCTCCTGCACTTCATACAGTCGCACAGTTCCCTCACAGGTAAACTCCACTCCTGTTCTTTATACAGCCGCTCTGCTACCTCCATGTAAACTCCGCTCCTGTTCTTTATACAGCCGCTCCGCTCCCTCACAGGTAAATTCTTCTCCTGCTCTTTATACAGCCGCTTTGCTCCCTCACAGGTAAACTCCGCTCCTCTTCTTTATACAGCAACTCCACTCCCTCACAGGTAAACTCCACCCTGCTCTTTATACAGCCGCTCCGCTCCCTCACAGGTAAACTCCGCCCCTGTTCTGCATACAGTCGCTCCGCTCCCTCACAGGTAAACTCCACCCTGCTCTTTATACAGCAACTCCACTCCCTCACAGGTAAACTCCACCCTGCTCTTTATACAGCAACTCCACTCCCTCACAGGTAAACTCCACTCCTTCTCTGTATACAGCAACTCCACTCCCTCACAAGTAAACTCCGCTCCCCCACAGGTAAACTCCACTCCGCTCCATCACCGGCAAACTCCACTCCCTCACACGTAATCTCCGCTCATCCACAGGTAAACTCTGCTCCTGTTCTTTATACAGCCGCTGAACTCCCTCACAGGCAAACTCCGCTCCTGCTCTTCATAACGCTGCTTCACTCCCTCACAGGTAAACTCTGCTCCTGCTCTTCATGCAGCCACTCCGCTCCCTCACATGTAAACTCTGCTCCTGTTCTTTATACAGCCGCACTGCTCCCTCACAGGTAAACTCCGCTCCTGTTCTTTATACAGCCACTCTGCTCCCTCACAGGTAAACTCCGCTCTGCTCTTTATACAACCAGTCCACTCCCTTACAATCAAACTCCGCTCGGCTCCCTCACAGGTAGACTCCGCTCCTACAATTTATACAGCTGCTCTGCTCCCTCACAGGTAAACTCCACTCCTTCTCTGTATACAGCTGCTCTGCTCCCTCACAAGTAAACTCCGCTCCCTCACAGGTAAACTCCACTCCGCTCCATCACCGGCAAACTCCACTCCACTCCCTCACACGTAATCTCCGCTCATCCACAGGTATACTCCACTCAGCTCCCTCACAGGTAAACTCCGCTCTGTCTCTTTATACAGCCGCTCTGCTCCCTCACTGATAAACTCCACTCTTGCTCTTTATACAGCCGCTCCGCTCCCTCACAGGTAAACTCCACTCCGCTCCCTCACACGTAATCTCCGCTCATCCACAGGTATACTCCACTCAGCTCCCTCACAGGTAAACTCCGCTCTGTCTCTTTATACAGCTGCTCTGCTCCCTCACTGATAAACTCCACTCTTGCTCTTTATACAGCCGCTCCGCTCCCTCACAGGTAAACTCCACTCCACTCCCTCACACGTAATCTCCGCTCATCCACATGTAAACTCTGCTCCTGTTCTTTATACAGCCGCTGAACTCCCTCACAGGCAAACTCCGCTCCTTCTCTGTATACAGCCGCTCCACTCCCTCACAGGTAAACTCCGCTCCTTCTCTGTATACAGCTGCTCCACTCCCTCACAAGTAAACTCCGCTCCTTCTCTGTATACAGCTGCTTCACTCCCTCACAGGTAAACTCTGCTCCTTCTCTTCATGCAGCCACTCCGCTCCCTCACATGTAAACTCTGCTCCTGTTCTTTATACAGCCGCACTGCTCCCTCACAGGTAAACTCCGCTCTGCTCTTTATACAACCAGTCCACTCCCTTACAATCAAACTCCGCTCGGCTCCCACACTGGTAAACTCCGCTCTGCTCCCTCACAGGTAGACTCCGCTCCTACAATTTATACAGCTGCTCTGCTCCCTCACAGGTAAACTCCGCTCCTGTTCTTTATACAGCTGCTCCACTCCCTCACAGGTAAATTCTGCTCCTGCTCTTTATACAGCTGCTCTGCTCCCTCACAGGTAAACTCCACTCTGCTCCAGCACCGGCAAACTCCACTCCAAACCCTCACACATAATCTCCGCTCATCCACACATAAACTCTGCTCCCCCACAGGTATACTCCACTCAGCTCCCTCACAGGTAAACTCCGCTCTGTCTCTTTATACAGCTGCTCTGCTCCCTCACTGATAAACTCCACTCTTGCTCTTTATACAGCCGCTCCGCTCCCTCACAGGTAAACTCCACTCCACTCCCTCACACGTAATCTCCGCTCATCCACAGGTAAACTCTGCTCCTGTTCTTTATACAGCCGCTGAACTCCCTCACAGGCAAACTCCGCTCCTGCTCTTCATGCAGCCACTCCGCTCCCTCACATGTAATCTCCGCTCATCCACAGGTAAACTCTGCTCCCCCACAGGTAAACTCCACTCAGCTCCCTCACAGGTAAACTCCCGCACTTTATACAGTCGCTCCGCTCCCTCACAGGAAAACTCCGCTCCTGCTCTTTATACAGCCGCTTTGCTCACTCACAGGTAAACTCCGCTCTGCTCCCTCACAGGTAAACTCCGCTCCTGTTCTTTATACAGCCACTCCACTCCCTCACAGGTAAACTCTGCTCCCTCACAGGTAAACCCCGCTCCCTCATAGGTAAACTCCACTCCGCTCCATCACAGGCAAACTCCACTCCACTCCCTCACAGGTAATCTCCGCTCATCCACAGGTAAACTCCAGTGCTACACAGGTAAACTCCACTCAGCTCCCTCACAGGTAAACTCCCGCTCTTTATACAGCCGCTCTGTTCCCTCACAGGTAAAATCCGCTCCTGCTCTTTATACAACCGCTCTGCTCCCTCTCAGGTAAACTCTGCTCCTGCTCTTTATACAGCTGCTCTGTTCCCTCACAGGCAAACTCCGCTCCGCTCTTTATACAGCTGCTCTCCTCCCTCACAGGTAAACTCCACTCCTGCTCTTTATACAGCCGCTCCACTCCCTCACAGGTAATCTCCGCTCATCCACGGGTAAACTCCACTCCTACACAGGTAAACTCCACTCAGCTCCCTCACAGGTAAACTCCCGCTCTTTATACAGCCGTTCTGTTCCCTCACAGGTAAACTCCGCTCCTGCTCTCTATACAGCTGCTCCACTCCCCCACAGGTAATCTCTGCTCCTGTTCTTAATACAGCCGCTCAACTCCCTCACAGGAAAATTCCGCTCCTGCTCTTCATACAGCCACTTCGCTCCCTCACAGGTAAACTCCGCTCCTGTTCTTTATACAGCAACTCCACTCCCTCACAGGTAAACTCCGCTCCTGCTCTTTATACAGCCGCTCTGCTCCCTCACAGGTAAAGTCCGCTCCTCTTCTTTATACAGCAACTCCACTCCCTCACAGGTAAACTCCGCTCCTGCTCTTTATACAGCCGCTCCACTCCCTCACAGGTAAACTCCGCTCCTTCTCTGTATACAGCTGCTTCACTCCCTCACAGGTAAACTCCGCTCCTTCTCTTCATGCAGCCACTCCGCTCCCTCACATGTAAACTCTGCTCCTGTTCTTTATACAGCCGCACTGCTCCCTCACAGGTAAACTCCGCTCTGCTCTTTATACAACCAGTCCACTCCCTTACAATCAAACTCCGCTCGGCTCCCACACTGGTAAACTCCGCTCTGCTCCCTCACAGGTAGACTCCGCTCCTACAATTTATACAGCCGCTCTGCTCCCTCACAGGTAAACTCCGCTCCTGTTCTTTATACAGCTGCTCTGCTCCCTCACAGGTAAACTCCGCTCCTGTTCTTTATACAGCTGCTCCACTCCCTCACAGGTAAATTCTGCTCCTGCTCTTTATACAGCTGCTCTGCTCCCTCACAGGTAAACTCCGCTCTGCTCCAGCACCGGCAAACTCCACTCCAAACCCTCACACGTAATCTCCGCTCATCCACACATAAACTCTGCTCCCCCACAGGTATACTCCACTCAGCTCCCTCACAGGTAAACTCCACTCTGTCTCTTTATACAGCTGCTCTGCTCCCTCACTGATAAACTCCACTCTTGCTCTTTATACAGCCGCTCCGCTCCCTCACAGGTAAACTCCACTCCACTCCCTCACATGTAATCTCCGCTCATCCACAGGTAAACTCTGCTCCCCCACAGGTAAACTCCACTCAGCTCCCTCACAGGTAAACTCCCGCACTTTATACAGTCGCTCCGCTCCCTCACAGGAAAACTCCGCTCCTGCTCTTTATACAGCCGCTTTGCTCACTCACAGGTAAACTCCGCTCTGCTCCCTCACAGGTAAACTCCGCTCCTGTTCTTTATACAGCCACTCCACTCCCTCACAGGTAAACTCTGCTCCCTCACAGGTAAACCCCGCTCCCTCATAGGTAAACTCCACTCCGCTCCATCACAGGCAAACTCCACTCCACTCCCTCACAGGTAATCTCCGCTCATCCACAGGTAAACTCCAGTGCTACACAGGTAAACTCCACTCAGCTTCCTCACAGGTAAACTCCCGCTCTTTATACAGCCGCTCTGTTCCCTCACAGGTAAAATCCGCTCCTGCTCTTTATACAACCGCTCTGCTCCCTCTCAGGTAAACTCTGCTCCTGCTCTTTATACAGCTGCTCTGTTCCCTCACAGGCAAACTCCGCTCCGCTCTTTATACAGCTGCTCTCCTCCCTCACAGGTAAACTCCACTCCTGCTCTTTATACAGCCGCTCCACTCCCTCACAGGTAATCTCCGCTCATCCACGGGTAAACTCCACTCCTACACAGGTAAACTCCACTCAGCTCCCTCACAGGTAAACTCCCGCTCTTTATACAGCCGTTCTGTTCCCTCACAGGTAAACTCCGCTCCTGCTCTCTATACAGCTGCTCCACTCCCCCACAGGTAATCTCTGCTCCTGTTCTTAATACAGCCGCTCAACTCCCTCACAGGAAAATTCCGCTCCTGCTCTTCATACAGCCACTTCGCTCCCTCACAGGTAAACTCCGCTCCTGTTCTTTATACTGCAGCTCCGCTCCCTCACAGGTAAACTCCACTCCGCTCCATCACCGGCAAACTCCACTCCACTCCCTCACAGGTAAACCTCCGCTCTTTATACAGTCGCTCTGCTCCCTCACAGGTAAACTCCACTCCTGCTCTTTATACAGCCGCTCCACTCCCTCACAGGTAATCTCCGCTCATCCACGGGTAAACTCCACTCCTACACAGGTAAACTCCACTCAGCTCCCTCACAGGTAAACTCCCGCTCTTTATACAGCCGTTCTGTTCCCTCACAGGTAAACTCCGCTCCTGCTCTTTATACAGCTGCTCCGCTCCCCCACAGGTAATCTCTGCTCCTGTTCTTAATACAGCCGCTCAACTCCCTCACAGGAAAATTCCGCTCCTGCTCTTCATACAGCCACTTCGCTCCCTCACAGGTAAACTCCGCTCCTGTTCTTTATACTGCAGCTCCGCTCCCTCACAGGTAAACTCCACTCCTGTTCTTTATACAGCTTCTCTGCACCCCCACAGGTAAACCCCGCTCCCTCACAGGTAAACTCCACTCCGCTCCATCACCGGCAAACTCCACTCCACTCCCTCACAGGTAAACCTCCGCTCTTTATACAGTCGCTCTGCTCCCTCACAGGTAAACTCCACTCCTGTTCTTTATACAGCTTCTCTGCACCCCCACAGGTAAACCCCGCTCCCTCACAGGTAAACTCCACTCCGCTCCATCACCTGCAAACTCCACTCCACTCCCTCACACGTAATCTCCGCTCATCCACAGGTAAACTCCACTCCCCCACAGATAAACTCCACTCCGCTCCCTCACAGGTAAACTCTGCTCCTTCTCTTTATACAGCCGCTCCACTCCCTTACAAACAAACTCCGCTCTGCTCCCTCAGAGATAAACTATGCACCGCTCCCTAGCAGGGAAACTCAGATCGGCTCCCTTACAGGCAAACTCCGGTCCTTCACAGGAAAATTCCGCTCAGGTCTTTAAACAGCCGCACTGCTCCCTCACAGGTAAACTCCCGCTCTTTATACAGTCGTTCTGCTCCCTCACAGGTAAACTCCACTCCTTCTCTTCATACAGCCGCTCTGCTCCCTCACAGGTAAACTCAGCTCGTGCTCTTTATACAGCCGCTCCGCTCCCTCACAGGTAATTTCGACTCCGCTCCATCACAGGTAAACTACACTCCACTCCCTCACAGGTAAACTCCACTCCTGTTCTTTATACAGCCGCTTCACTCCCTCACAGGTAAACTCCACTCCACTCCCTCACACGTAATCTCCGCTCATCCACAGGTAAACTCTGCTCCTGTTCTTTATACAGCCGCTGAACTCCCTCACAGGCAAACTCCGCTCCTGCTCTTCATGCAGCCACTCCGCTCCCTCACATGTAATCTCCGCTCATCCACAGGTAAACTCTGCTCCCCCACAGGTAAACTCCACTCAGCTCCCTCACAGGTAAACTCCCGCACTTTATACAGTCGCTCCGCTCCCTCACAGGAAAACTCCGCTCCTGCTCTTTATACAGCCGCTTTGCTCACTCACAGGTAAACTCCGCTCTGCTCCCTCACAGGTAAACTCCGCTCCTGTTCTTTATACAGCCACTCCACTCCCTCACAGGTAAACTCTGCTCCCTCACAGGTAAACCCCGCTCCCTCATAGGTAAACTCCACTCCGCTCCATCACAGGCAAACTCCACTCCACTCCCTCACAGGTAATCTCCGCTCATCCACAGGTAAACTCCAGTGCTACACAGGTAAACTCCACTCAGCTCCCTCACAGGTAAACTCCCGCTCTTTATACAGCCGCTCTGTTCCCTCACAGGTAAAATCCGCTCCTGCTCTTTATACAACCGCTCTGCTCCCTCTCAGGTAAACTCTGCTCCTGCTCTTTATACAGCTGCTCTGTTCCCTCACAGGCAAACTCCGCTCCGCTCTTTATACAGCTGCTCTCCTCCCTCACAGGTAAACTCCACTCCTGCTCTTTATACAGCCGCTCCACTCCCTCACAGGTAATCTCCGCTCATCCACGGGTAAACTCCACTCCTACACAGGTAAACTCCACTCAGCTCCCTCACAGGTAAACTCCCGCTCTTTATACAGCCGTTCTGTTCCCTCACAGGTAAACTCCGCTCCTGCTCTCTATACAGCTGCTCCACTCCCCCACAGGTAATCTCTGCTCCTGTTCTTAATACAGCCGCTCAACTCCCTCACAGGAAAATTCCGCTCCTGCTCTTCATACAGCCACTTCGCTCCCTCACAGGTAAACTCCGCTCCTGTTCTTTATACTGCAGCTCCGCTCCCTCACAGGTAAACTCCACTCCTGTTCTTTATACAGCTTCTCTGCACCCCCACAGGTAAACCCCGCTCCCTCACAGGTAAACTCCACTCCGCTCCATCACCGGCAAACTCCACTCCACTCCCTCACAGGTAAACCTCCGCTCTTTATACAGTCGCTCTGCTCCCTCACAGGTAAACTCCACTCCTGTTCTTTATACAGCTTCTCTGCACCCCCACAGGTAAACCCCGCTCCCTCACAGGTAAACTCCACTCCGCTCCATCACCTGCAAACTCCACTCCACTCCCTCACACGTAATCTCCGCTCATCCACAGGTAAACTCCACTCCCCCACAGATAAACTCCACTCCGCTCCCTCACAGGTAAACTCTGCTCCTTCTCTTTATACAGCCGCTCCACTCCCTTACAAACAAACTCCGCTCTGCTCCCTCAGAGATAAACTATGCACCGCTCCCTAGCAGGGAAACTCAGATCGGCTCCCTTACAGGCAAACTCCGGTCCTTCACAGGAAAATTCCGCTCAGGTCTTTAAACAGCCGCACTGCTCCCTCACAGGTAAACTCCCGCTCTTTATACAGTCGTTCTGCTCCCTCACAGGTAAACTCCACTCCTTCTCTTCATACAGCCGCTCTGCTCCCTCACAGGTAAACTCAGCTCGTGCTCTTTATACAGCCGCTCCGCTCCCTCACAGGTAATTTCGACTCCGCTCCATCACAGGTAAACTACACTCCACTCCCTCACAGGTAAACTCCACTCCTGTTCTTTATACAGCCGCTTCACTCCCTCACAGGTAAACTCTGCTCCTGCTCTTTATACAGCCGCTCCGCTCCCTCACAGGTAAACTCCACTCCTGTTCTTTATACAGCCGCTCCGCTCCCTCACAGGTAAACTCCGCTCCTGCTCTTTATACAGCCGCTCCATTGCCTCACAGGTAATTCCGCTCCTGCTCTTTATACAGCCGCTTCACTCCCTCACAGGTAAACTCTGCTCCTGCTCTTTATACAGCCGCTCCGCTCCCTCACAGGTAAACTCCACTCAGCTCCCTCACAGGTAAACTCCACTCCTGTTCTTTACACAGCCGCTTCACTCCCTCACAGGTAAACTCTGCTCCTACTCTTTATACAGTCGCTCCGCTCCCTCACAGGTAAACTCCGCTCTGCTCTTTATACAACCGCTCCACTCCCTTACAAGCAAACTCCGCTCCGCTCCCTCACAGGTGAACTCCGCTCTGCTCCCTCACAGGAAACTCTGTTCCTGCTCTTTATACAGCTACTCCGCTCCCTCACAGGTAAACTCCACTTAGCTCCCTCACAGGTAAAATCTGCTCCTGCACTTTATACAGCCGCTCTGCTCCCTCACAGGTAAACTCCACTCCTGTTCTTTATACAGCCGCTTCACTCCCTCACAGGTAAACTCTGCTCCTGCTCTTTATACAGCCGCTCCGCTCCCTCACAGGTAAACTCCACTCTGCTCCCTCACAGGTAAACGCCACTCTGGTCTTTAAACAGCCGCTCTGCTCCCTCACAGGTAAACTCCTTCTCTTTATACAGCTGCTCTGCTCCCTCACAGGTAAACTACGCTCTGCTATTTATACAACCGCTCCACTCCCTTACAAGCAAACCCCGCTCTGCTCCCCCACAGGTATACTCCACTCTGCTCCCTCACAGGTAAACTCCACTCTGGTCTTTAAACAGCCGCTCTGCTCCCTCGCTGGTAAACTCCGCTCCTGTTCTTTATACAGCCGCTTCACTCCCTCACAGGTAAACTCTGCTCCTGCTCTTTATACAGCCTCTCCGCTCCCTCACAGGTAAACTCCGCTCCTACAATTTATACAGCTGCTCTGCTCCCTCACAGGAAACTCTGTTCCTGCTCTTTATACAGCCGCTCCGCTCCCTCACAGGTAAACTCCACTCTGCTCCCTCACAGGTAAACTCCACTCTGGTCTTTAAACAGCCGCTCTGCTCCCTCACAGGTAAACTCCCACTCTTTATACAGTCGTTCTGCTCCCTCACAGGTAAACTCCACTCCTGTTCTTTATACAGCCGCTTCACTCCCTCACAGGTAAACTCTGCTCCTGCTCTTTATACAGCCGCTCCGCTCCCTCACAGGTAAACTCCACTCTGCTCCCTCACAGGTAAACTCCACTCTGGTCTTTAAACAGCCGCTCTGCTCCCTCACAGGTAAACTCCACTCCTTCTCTTTATACAGCTGCTCTGCTCCCTCACAGGTAAACTCCTGCTCTTTATACAGTCGCTCCGCTCCCTCACAGGTAAACTCCACTCCTTCTCTTTATACAGCTGCTCTGCTCCCTCACAGGTAAACTACGCTCTGCTATTTATACAACCGCTCCACTCCCTTACAAGCAAACCCCGCTCCGCTCCCTCACAGGCGAACTCCGCTCTGCTCCCTCACAGGAAACTCTGTTCCTGCTCTTTATACAGCCGCTCCGCTCCCTCACAGGTAAACTCCACTCTGCTCCCTCACAGGTAAACTCCGCTCCTGTTCTTTATACAGCTGCTCTGCTCCCTCACAGGTAAATTCTGTTCCTGCTCTTTATACAGCCGCTCCGCTCCCTCACAGGTAAACTCCACTCTGCTCCCTCACAGGTAAACTCCACTCTGGTCTTTAAACAGCCGCTCTGCTCCCTCGCTGGTAAACTCCGCTCTGCTCCCTCACAGGTAAACTCCGCTCCTGTTCTTTATACAGCTGCTTTGCTCCCTCACAGGTAAACTCTGCTCCTGCTCTTTATACAGCCTCTCCGCTCCCTCACAGGTAAACTCCACTCTGCTCCCTCACAGGTAAACTCCGCTCCTGCAATTTATACAGACGCTCCGCTCCCTCACAGGTAAACTCCGCTCCTGTTCTTTATACAGCTGCTTTGCTCCCTCACAGGTAAACTCCGCTCCTGCAATTTATACAGACGCTCCGCTCCCTCACAGGTAAACTCCGCTCCTGTTCTTTATACAGCTGCTTTGCTCCCTCACAGGTAAACTCTGCTCCTGCTCTTTATACAGCCTCTCCGCTCCCTCACAGGTAAACTCCGCTCCTACAATTTATACAGCTGCTCTGCTCCCTCACAGGTAAACTCCACTCTGCTCCCTCACAAGTAAACTCCACTCCTGCTCTTTACACAGCCGCTCCACTCCCTTACAAACAAACTGCACTCTTCTCCCTCAGAGGTAAACTATGCTCCGCTCCCTAGCAGGGAAACTCAGATCGGCTCCCTCACAGGTAAACTCTGCTCTGCTCTTTATACAGCCGCTCTGCTCCCTCACAGGTAAACTCTGCTCCTGTTCTTTATACAGCCGCTCTGCTCCCTCACAGGTAAACTCTGCTCTGCTCTTTATACAGCCGCTCTGCTCCCTCACAGGTAAACTCTGCTCCTGTTCTTTATACAGTCGCTCCGCTCCCTCACAGGTAAACTCCACTCCTTCTCTTTATACAGCTGCTCTGCTCCCTCACAGGTAAACTACGCTCTGCTATTTATACAACCGCTCCACTCCCTTACAAGCAAACCCCGCTCCGCTCCCTCACAGGCGAACTCCGCTCTGCTCCCTCACAGGAAACTCTGTTCCTGCTCTTTATACAGCCGCTCCGCTCCCTCACAGGTAAACTCCACTCTGCTCCCTCACAGGTAAACTCCGCTCCTGCAATTTATACAGACGCTCCGCTCCCTCACAGGTAAACTCCGCTCCTGTTCTTTATACAGCTGCTCTGCTCCCTCACAGGTAAATTCTGTTCCTGCTCTTTATACAGCCGCTCCGCTCCCTCACAGGTAAACTCCACTCTGCTCCCTCACAGGTAAACTCCACTCTGGTCTTTAAACAGCCGCTCTGCTCCCTCGCTGGTAAACTCCGCTCTGCTCCCTCACAGGTAAACTCCGCTCCTGTTCTTTATACAGCTGCTTTGCTCCCTCACAGGTAAACTCTGCTCCTGCTCTTTATACAGCCTCTCCGCTCCCTCACAGGTAAACTCCACTCTGCTCCCTCACAGGTAAACTCCGCTCCTGCAATTTATACAGACGCTCCGCTCCCTCACAGGTAAACTCCGCTCCTGTTCTTTATACAGCTGCTTTGCTCCCTCACAGGTAAACTCTGCTCCTGCTCTTTATACAGCCTCTCCGCTCCCTCACAGGTAAACTCCGCTCCTACAATTTATACAGCTGCTCTGCTCCCTCACAGGTAAACTCCGCTCCTGTTCTTTATACAGCTGCTCTGCTCCCTCACAGGTAAACTCCACTCCTGCTCTTTATACAGCCGCTCTGCTCCCTCACAGGTAAACTCCACTCCTGCTCTTTATACAGCCGCTCTGCTCCCTCACAGGTAAACTCCACTCTGCTCCAGCACCGGCAAACTCCACTCCAAACCCTCACAAGTAATCTCCGCTCATCCACACATAAACTCTGCTCCCCCACAGGTAAACTCCACTCTGCTCCCTCACAAGTAAACTCCACTCCTGCTCTTTACACAGCCGCTCCACTCCCTTACAAACAAACTGCACTCTTCTCCCTCAGAGGTAAACTATGCTCCGCTCCCTAGCAGGGAAACTCAGATCGGCTCCCTCACAGGTAAACTCTGCTCCTGTTCTTTATACAGCCGCTCTGCTCCCTCACAGGTAAACTCTGCTCTGCTCTTTATACAGCCGCTCTGCTCCCTCACAGGTAAACTCTGCTCCTGTTCTTTATACAGCCGCTCTGCTCCCTCACAGGTAAACTCCACTCCTGCTCTTTATACAGCCGCTCTGCTCCGTCACAAGTAAACTCCGCTCCTGCTCTTTATACAGCCACTCTGGTCTTCTATGTCTTCTATGACCAAGCCAATTCTGTATCCATCTTGCCAGCTCACCTCTGATCCCGTGCAACTTTACCTTCTGTACCAGTCTGCCATGAGGGACCTTGTCAAAGGCCTTACTGAAATCAATGTATATAACATCCACTACCCTTCCATCGCGATCAACTTTGTCACTTCCTCGAAAAACTCGATCAAGTTGGTGAGACACGACCTCCCCTTCACAAAACCATGCTGCATCTCGTTAATACGCCTATTTGCTTCCAAATGGTAGTAACTCCTGTCATGAAGAATCTTCTCCAATAATTTCCCTCCCACTGACGTAAGGCTCACCGGCCTGTAATTTCCTGGATTATCCCTGCTACCCTTCTTAAACAATGGAACAACATTGGCCATTCTCCAGTACTCTGGGACCTCACCCGTAGCCAGTGAGGATACAAAGATTTCTGTCAAGGCCCCAGCAATCTCTTCCCTTGCCTCCCTTAGTACTCTGGGGTAGATCCCATCTGGCCCTGTAGACTTATCCACCTTAATATTCTTCAAGACGCCTAACACCTCCTCTTTTTTGATCTCAACATGATCCAGGCTATCTACATACTCTTCCCTAGACAAATCGACTGCTAAGTCCTTCTCTCTGGTGAATACTGATGAGAAGTAT
The DNA here is from genome assembly GCF_017639515.1 of Carcharodon carcharias. Taxonomy (NCBI): domain Eukaryota; kingdom Metazoa; phylum Chordata; class Chondrichthyes; order Lamniformes; family Lamnidae; genus Carcharodon; species Carcharodon carcharias. The sequence goes on along the minus strand of NW_024470568.1, from coordinate 357,426 downwards.
TCATTTAGTATCTCCCATTTCTTCTGGCTCCACACAATGTCCCTGAGTGGGCCTATCCTTTCCCTGACTACCCTCTTGCTTGCTGGTCAGTCAGTCCTGAGATCTCATTGGTCAGTCAGTCCTGTTAACTCACTGGTCAGTCAGTCCTGAGATCTCACTGGTCAGTCAGTCCTGTTAACTCACTGGTCAGTCAGTCCTGAGATCTCACTGGTCAGTCAGTCCTGTTAACTCACTGGTCAGTCAGTCCTGAGATCTCACTGGTCAGTCAGTCCTGAGATCTCACTGGTCAGTCAGTCCTGAGATCTCACTGGTCAGTCAGTCCTGTTAACTCACTGGTCAGTCAGTCCTGAGATCTTGCTGGTCAGTCAGTCCTGTTAACTCACTGGTCAGTCAGTCCTGTTAACTCACTGGTCAGTCAGTCCTGAGATCTCACTGGTCAGTCAGTCCTGAGATCTTGCTGGTCAGTCAGACCTGATATCTCACTGGTCAGTCAGTCCTGTTAACTCACTGGTCAGTCAGTCCTGAGATCTTGCTGGTCAGTCAGTCCTGTTAACTCACTGGTCAGTCAGACCCGATATCTCACTGGTCAGTCAGTCCTGTTAACTCACTGGTAAGTCAGTCCTGAGATCTCGCTGGTCATTCAGACCTATGAGATCACAGAATCACTGAATTTTAACTGCACATGCCATTCGGCCCATCATGTCTGCACCAGCTCTCCAAACGAGCATTATAACCTAGTGCCATTGCCCTGCCTTTTCCCCGTACTCCTACTCATTGTTTCTATTCAAATAATCATCTAATGTCGTCTTGAATTCCTCGATTGAACCTGCCTCCACCACGCTTCCAGGCAGTGCTTCCCAGACCCGAACCACTCTCTGTGTGAAAAAGTTTTTACTCATGTCACAAAATCACAGAATCACAGAATCACACAGTGCAGAAGAGGCCCTTTGGCCCATCGAGTCTACACCATCACGGTTGCTCCTTTTGCAAATCACTTTAAATCTGTGCCTTCTCGTTGTTCTCCCTATTTACCCTGTCCAGCCCCATCATGATTTTGAACATTTCAATCAAATCTCCTCTCAACTTCTTCCCTCCAAGGAGAACAGTCCCAACCTCTCCAATCTATCCTCATAGCTGACGTTTCTCATCCCTGGAACCATTCTTGTAAACCTCTTCTGCCCTCTCTCCAATGTGTTCACATCCTTCCTATAGTGTGGTGCCCAGAACTGTACACAATACTCCAGCTGAGGTCTAATTAGTGTCTTACATAAATTCAGGATAACCTCCCTGCTCTTGTACTCCATGTCCCTATTAATAAAGCCCAGGATACTATATGCTTCATTAACTGCTCTCTCCACCTGTCCTGCCACTTTCAATGATCTATGGTCATATACACCCAGGTCTTTCTGCTCCTGCATCCCCTTCAAAATTTCACCCCTTATTTTATATTCTCTGTCCATGTTCTTCCTACCAAAATGTATCCCCTCACACTTCTCCACATTGAACTTCATCTGCCACCTATCTGCCCACTCCACCAACTTGTCTAGTCCTATTGAAGTCCCACACCGTCCTCACTGTTCACAACACTCCCAAGCTTCATATCATCCACAAACTTTGAAACTGTCCCCTGCACACCAAGATCTAGATCATTAATATATATCAGGAAAAGCAAGGGTCCCAATACTGACCCCTGGGGAACTCCACTACAAACCTTCCTCCAGTCCGACAAATAATTATTGACCATTATTCTCTGCTTCCTATTTGTCAGCCAATTTTATATCCACATTGCTACTGCCCCTTTTATTCGATAAGCAATAACTTTTCTCACAAGTTGATTATGTGGCACTGTGTCAAATGCCTTTTGATAGTCCATGTCCACCACATCAACAGCGTTAACCTCATTGACCTTTTCCGTTACCTCTTCAAAATACTCCAGCAAGTTATAGAGTCATAGAGGTCTACAGCACAGATAAAGGCCCTTCGGCCCATCGGATCTGTGCTGGTCAAACAAGCACCTATCTATTCTAATCCCATTTTCCAGCACTAGGCCCATTGCCTTGTATGTCATGTGGCATCGCAAGTGCCCATCCAAATACTTCTTAAATGTTATGAGGGTTTCTGCCTCTACCACCCTTTCAGGCAGTGAGTTCCAGACTCCCACCACCCTCTGGGTGAAAAAGTTCTTCCTCACATCCTCTCCAAACCTTCTGCCCCTTACCTTAAATCTATGCTCCCTGGTTATTGATCCCTCCACCAAGGGGAAAAGTTCCTTCCTGTCTACCAGATCTATGCCCCTCAATTTTATACACCTCAGTCTTGTCCCCTCTCAATCTCCTCTGCTCCAGGGAAAATAACTCAAGTCTATCCAATCTCTCCTCATAACTAAAACTCTCCAGGCCAGGCAACATCCTGGTAAATCTCCTCTGCTCTCTCTCTAGTACAATCACATCCTTCCTATACTGCGGATTCCAGAACTGCATGCAATACTCTAGCTGTGACCTAACCAGCGTTTTATACAGTTCCAGCATAACCTCCCTGCTCTTATATTCTACGCCTTGGCTAATAAAGGCAAGGATCCCATATGCCTTCTTAACTACCTTATCCAGCTGTCCCGCCATCTTAAGGTCCCTCTGATCCTCGGTACTTCCCAGGGTCCTACCATTCATCATGTATTCCCGTGCCTTGTTTGTCCTGCCCAAGTGCATCACCTCACACTTATCTGGATTAAATTGCATTTGCAGTTAAACACAATTTCCCCTTTAGAAATCCATACTGGCTCTTCCTTATTAACCCATATTTTTCGATGTGACTACAAATTCTATCCCGATTAAAAATTTCTAGAATCTTCCCCACCACTGAAGTTAAATTGACTGCTCTGTAATTGCTGGGCTTATCCTTACAACCTTTTTTGGATAAGGGCATAATGTTTGCAATTCTCCAGTCCTCTTGCATCTCCCCTGAGTCTAGGGAAGACTGAAAGATTATGGCCAGTGCCCCTGCAATTTCTCTCACTTCCTTTAATACCCGTGGATGCATCTCATCCAGTCCTGGTGCCTTGTCAACTTTAATTACCGACATTCTATTCAACACTTCCTCCTTGTTAATTTTGAACCCTCCTAGTGACAGTTTCCTTGTCTGTCACCATGGCCTGGGTAGCATCTACCTCCTTGGTAAAGATGGATGCAAAGTATTCATTTAAAACTTCAGCCATGGCCCCTTCGTCCATGTGTAAATTCCCTTTTAGGTCCCTAATTGGCCCTACTCCTCTTTTTCCCACCCTTTTACTATTTATATGCCTATAGAAGACTTTGGGATTCCCCTTTATGTTTGGCTGCCAGTCTTTCCTCATAATCTCTCTTCGCTTCTCTAATATGTTTTTTCACCTCCCCTCTGAACCTTCTGTATTCCTCTTGGTTCTCAGTTGTATTTTCTGCCTGACACCTGTCATAAGCCCACTTTTTCTCCTTTATCTTAATTTCAATCTCCTTTTTCATCCAGGGAGCTCTGGATGTGTTTGCCCTACCTTTCCCTTTCGATGGGATATACCTTGACTGTGCCCAAACCAATTCTTTTTTGAAGGTAGCCCATGGTTCAGCTACAGTTTTTCCTGCCAATCTTTCGTTCCAGTCTCTCCGGCCCAGCTCCGTTCTTGCCACATTGAAGTCAGCTTTTGTCCAGTTAATTATTTTTACTCTGGATTGCCTATCGTCCTTCTCTATCATCATCCTAAAATGTACAATACAATGATCACTGTCTCCTAAATGCTCCCCAACTGACACTTGATCTACTTGGTCCACCTCATTCCCAAGATCCAGGTCCAACAATGCGTTTTTCTTGTTGGATTGGAAACATACTGCTGTAGAAAATTCTCCTGAACACAGTCTAGGAACTCTTGCCCCTCTCTGCCCTTTACACTACCACTGTCCCAGTCTACATTAAAGTCCCCATTGTAACTACTCTACAATGCCTGCATCTCTCTGTAATTTCTCTGCAGATTTGTTCTTCTACGTCCTTCTCACTATTTGCCGGTCTGTAGACTATACTGAACAATGTAATTGCTCCCTTTTTGTTCCTTAGCTTGAGCCAAACTGATTCTGCCCTTGACCTTTCTGGTACACCCTGTTCCTCCAGCACTGCAATGCCCTCCTTAACCAATACTACCACAATGGATCAGTTGGTCCCTGTGATCTCACAGGTCACTCAGTCAGTTCAGATGCAGATTCCATGTCCAGTCTGTCTGTGTTAGAAAGTTGAGAAACTTGCTGCTTAACTGTGTAATCAGGGAGACATTGGAGCACAATTCATATGCCAGATGACAAGCAAGACAGAAAGGTTAATAGCAGCAAACGGGAGATGCAACAGTGAAAGGTCAGGGGAGAGGGTTGTGGGCAGTGCAGAGCACCCAGAATCAAGGAACAACAATGGGTGGGTAGAGCGACAAACCTGTTCAACTCTTTAGTGGAATAAATGGTTTGAAGCACATTCGGACCTCACATTTCCTTTGGCCTTTACTCAGAATTTGCAAGGGCCGCTTCTGGAGTTTGTGGTTTTACACAACGTCAGGGAGGTGTCAACTCCATCAACAGTGTAGCACCCAGGCAGGCAGGAGAGCCACAGGCAGCCAACAGCAGACCACAGAACGGTAACAGGGTAAAACAGGAGCAGGGCAGGGAACAGCAGGGAGTCACGTGTAGAGTGGGACAGGGAGTTACGTGTAGAGCGAGGCAGGGAGTCACGTGTAGAGCGAGGCAGGGAGTCACATGTAGAGCGGGACAGGGAGTCACGTGTAGAGCGAGGCAGGGAGTCACATGTAGAGCGAGGCAGGGAGTTATGTGTAGAGCGAGGCAGGGAGTCACGTGTAGAGCGAGGCAGGGAGTCACATGTAGAGCGGGAGAGGGAGTTATGTGTACAGCGAGGCAGGGAGTCACGTGTAGAGCAAGGCAGGGAGTCACATGTAGAGCGAGGCAGGGAGTCAAGTGTAGAGCGAGGCAGGGAGTCACGTGTAGAGCGAGGCAGAGAGTCACGTGTAGAGCGAGGCAGGGAGTCACATGTAGAGCGGGACAGGGAGTTACGTGTAGAGCGAGGCAGGGAGTCACGTGTAGAGCGAGGCAGGGAGTCACGTGTAGAGCGAGGCAGGGAGTCACATGTAGAGCGAGACAGGGAGTCACGTGTAGAGCGAGGCAGGGAGTCACGTGTAGAGCGAGGCAGAGAGTCACGTGTAGAGCGAGGCAGGGAGTCACATGTAGAGCGGGACAGTGAGTTACGTGTAGAGCGAGGCAGGGAATCACATGTAGAGCGAGGCAGGGAGTCACGTGTAGAGCGAGGCAGGGAGTCACATGTAGAGCAAGACAGGGAGTCACGTGTAGATCGAGGCAGGGAGTCACGTGTAGAGCGAGGCAGAGAGTCACGTGTAGAGCGAGGCAGGGAGTCACATGTAGAGCGTGGCAGGGAGTCACATGTAGAGCGAGACATGGAGTCACGTGTAGAACCAGGCAGGAAGTCACGTGTAGAGCGAGGCAGGGAGTCACGTGTAGAGCGAGGCAGGGAGTCACGTGTAGAGCGAGGCAGGGAGTCACATGTAGAGCGAGGCAGGGAGTCACGTGTAGAGCGAGGCAGGGAGTCACATGTAGAGCGGGACAGGGAGTTAAGTGTAGAGCGAGGCAGGGAGTCATGTTAGAGCAGGACAGGGAGTTACATGTAGAGCGAGGCAGGGAGTCACATGTAGAGTGAGGCAGAGAGTCACGTGTAGAGCGAGGCAGGGAGTCATGTGAAGAGCGAGGCAGGGAGTCACATGTAGAGTGGGACAGGGAGTCACGTGTAGAGCGAGGCAGGGAGTCACGTGTAGAGCGAGGCAGAGAGTCACATGTAGAGCGAGACAGGGAGTTACGTGTAGAGCGAGGCAGAGAGTCATGTGTAGAGCAGGACAGGGAGTTACATGTAGAGCGAGGCAGGGAGTCACATGTAGAGCGAGGCAGAGAGTCACGTGTAGAGCGAGGCAGGGAGTCACGTGTAGAGCGAGGCAGGGAGTCACATGTAGAGCGAGACAGGGAGTCACGTGTAGAGCGATGCAGGTAGTCACGTGTAGAGCGAGGCAGGGAGTCACGTGTAGAGCGAGGCAGGGAGTCACGTGTAGAGCGAGGCAGGGAGTCACATGTAGAGCGAGACAGGGAGTCACGTGTAGAGCGAGGCAGGAAGTCACGTGTAGAGCGAGGCAGGAAGTCAAGTGTAGAGTGAGGCAGGAAGTCATGTGTAGAACGAGGCAGGGAGTCACGTTTAGAGCGAGGCAAAGAGCATGTGTAGAGCGAGGCAGGGAGTCACGTTTAGAGCGGAAGAGGGAGTTACGTGTAGAGCGAGGCAGGGAGTCACGTGTAAAGCGAGGCAGGGAGTCACATGTAGAGCGGGTCAAGGAGTTACGTGTAGAGCGAGGCAGGGAGTCACGTGTACAGCGAGGCAGGGAGTCACGTGTAGAGCGAGGCAGGGAGTCACATGTAGAGCGAGACAGGGAGTCACATGTAGAGCGAGGCAGGGAGTCACGTGTAGAGCGAGGCAGGGAGTCACATGTAGAGCGAGGCAGGGAGTCGCATTTAGAGCGAGGCAAAGAGTCATGTGTAGAGCGAGGCAGGTAGTCACATGTAGAGCGGGAGAGGGAGTTACGTGTAGAGCGAGGCAGGGAATCATGTGTAGAGCGAGGCAGAGAGTCACGTGTAGAGCGAGGCAGGGAGTCATGTGTAGAGCGAGGCAGGGAGTCACGTGTAGAGCGAGGCAGAGAGTCACGTGTAGAGCGAGGCAGGGAGTCACATGTAGAGCGGGACAGGGAGTTACGTGTAGAGCGAGGCAGGGAGTCACGTGTAGAGCGAGGCAGGGAGTCACATGTAGAGCGAGACAGGGAGTCACGTGTAGAGCGAGGCAGGCAGTCACGTGTAGAGCGAGGCAGAGAGTCACGTGTAGAGCGAGGCAGGGAGTCACTTGTAGAGCGAGGCAGGGAGTCACATGTAGAGCGAGACAGGGAGTCACGTGTAGAGCGAGGCAGGGAGTCACGTGTAGAGCGAGGCAGAGAGTCACGTGTAGAGCGAGGCAGTGAGTCACATGTAGAGCGGGACAGTGAGTTACGTGTAGAGCGAGGCAGGGAATCACATGTAGAGCGAGGCAGGGAGTCACGTGTAGAGCGAGGCAGGGAGTCACATGTAGAGCAAGACAGGGAGTCACGTGTAGATCGAGGCAGGGAGTCACGTGTAGAGCGAGGCAGAGAGTCACGTGTAGAGCGAGGCAGGGAGTCACATGTAGAGCGTGGCAGGGAGTCACATGTAGAGCGAGACATGGAGTCACGTGTAGAACCAGGCAGGAAGTCACGTGTAGAGCGAGGCAGGGAGTCACGTGTAGAGCGAGGCAGGGAGTCACGTGTAGAGCGAGGCAGGGAGTCACATGTAGAGCGAGGCAGGGAGTCACGTGTAGAGCGAGGCAGGGAGTCGCATGTACAGCGGGACAGGGAGTTAAGTGTAGAGCGAGGCAGGGAGTCATGTTAGAGCAGGACAGGGAGTTACATGTAGAGCGAGGCAGGGAGTCATGTGAAGAGCGAGGCAGGGAGTCACATGTAGAGTGGGACAGGGAGTCACGTGTAGAGCGAGGCAGGGAGTCACGTGTAGAGCGAGGCAGAGAGTCACATGTAGAGCGAGACAGGGAGTTACGTGTAGAGCGAGGCAGAGAGTCATGTGTAGAGCAGGACAGGGAGTTACATGTAGAGCGAGGCAGGGAGTCACATGTAGAGCGAGGCAGAGAGTCACGTGTAGAGCGAGGCAGGGAGTCACGTGTAGAGCGAGGCAGGGAGTCACATGTAGAGCGAGACAGGGAGTCACGTGTAGAGCGATGCAGGGAGTCACGTGTAGAGCGAGGCAGGGAGTCACGTGTAGAGCGAGGCAGGGAGTCACGTGTAGAGCGAGGCAGGGAGTCACATGTAGAGCGAGACAGGGAGTCACGTGTAGAGCGAGGCAGGAAGTCACGTGTAGAGCGAGGCAGGAAGTCAAGTGTAGAGTGAGGCAGGGAGTCATGTGTAGAACGAGGCAGGGAGTCACGTTTAGAGCGAGGCAAAGAGCATGTGTAGAGCGAAGCAGGGAGTCACGTTTAGAGCGGAAGAGGGAGTTACGTGTAGAGCGAGGCAGGGAGTCACGTGTAAAGCGAGGCAGGGAGTCACATGTAGAGCGGGTCAAGGAGTTACGTGTAGAGCGAGGCAGGGAGTCACGTGTACAGCGAGGCAGGGAGTCACGTGTAGAGCGAGGCAGGGAGTCACATGTAGAGCGAGACAGGGAGTCACATGTAGAGCGAGGCAGGGAGTCACGTGTAGAGCGAGGCAGGGAGTCACATGTAGAGCGAGGCAGGGAGTCGCATTTAGAGCGAGGCAAAGAGTCATGTGTAGAGCGAGGCAGGTAGTCACCTGTAGAGCGGGAGAGGGAGTTACGTGTAGAGCGAGGCAGGGAATCATGTGTAGAGCGAGGCAGAGAGTCACGTGTAGAGCGAGGCAGGGAGTCATGTGTAGAGCGAGGCAGGGAGTCACGTGTAGAGCGAGGCAGAGAGTCACGTGTAGAGCGAGGCAGGGAGTCACATGTAGAGCGGGACAGGGAGTTACGTGTAGAGCGAGGCAGGGAGTCACGTGTAGAGCGAGGCAGGGAGTCACATGTAGAGCGAGACAGGGAGTCACGTGTAGAGCGAGGCAGGCAGTCACGTGTAGAGCGAGGCAGAGAGTCACGTGTAGAGCGAGGCAGGCAGTCACGTGTAGAGCGAGGCAGAGAGTCACGTGTAGAGCGAGGCAGGGAGTCACGTGTAGAGCGAGGCAGGGAGTCACATGTAGAGCGAGACAGGGAGTCACGTGTAGAGCGAGGCAGGGAGTCACGTGTAGAGCGAGGCAGAGAGTCACGTGTAGAGCGAGGCAGTGAGTCACATGTAGAGCGGGACAGTGAGTTACGTGTAGAGTGAGGCAGGGAATCACATGTAGAGCGAGGCAGGGAGTCACGTGTAGAGCGAGGCAGGGAGTCACATGTAGAGCAAGACAGGGAGTCACGTGTAGATCGAGGCAGGGAGTCACGTGTAGAGCGAGGCAGAGAGTCACGTATAGAGCGAGGCAGGGAGTCACATGTAGAGCGTGGCAGGGAGTCACATGTAGAGCGAGACATGGAGTCACGTGTAGAACCAGGCAGGAAGTCACGTGTAGAGCGAGGCAGGGAGTCACATGTAGAGTGAGGCAGAGAGTCACGTGTAGAGCGAGGCAGGGAGTCATGTGAAGAGCGAGGCAGGGAGTCACATGTAGAGTGGGACAGGGAGTCACGTGTAGAGTGAGGCAGGGAGTCACGTGTAGAGCGAGGCAGGGAGTCACGTGTAGAGCGAGGCAGAGAGTCACATGTAGAGCGAGACAGGGAGTTACGTGTAGAGCGAGGCAGAGAGTCATGTGTAGAGCAGGACAGGGAGTTACATGTAGAGCGAGGCAGGGAGTCACATGTAGAGCGAGGCAGAGAGTCACGTGTAGAGCGAGGCAGGGAGTCACGTGTAGAGCGAGGCAGGGAGTCACATGTAGAGCGAGACAGGGAGTCACGTGTAGAGCGATGCAGGGAGTCACGTGTAGAGCGAGGCAGGGAGTCACGTGTAGAGCGAGGCAGGGAGTCACGTGTAGAGCGAGGCAGGGAGTCACATGTAGAGCGAGACAGGGAGTCACGTGTAGAGCGAGGCAGGAAGTCACGTGTAGAGCGAGGCAGGAAGTCAAGTGTAGAGTGAGGCAGGGAGTCATGTGTAGAACGAGGCAGGGAGTCACGTTTAGAGCGAGGCAAAGAGCATGTGTAGAGCGAAGCAGGGAGTCACGTTTAGAGCGGAAGAGGGAGTTACGTGTAGAGCGAGGCAGGGAGTCACGTGTAAAGCGAGGCAGGGAGTCACATGTAGAGCGGGTCAAGGAGTTACGTGTAGAGCGAGGCAGGGAGTCACGTGTACAGCGAGGCAGGGAGTCACGTGTAGAGCGAGGCAGGGAGTCACATGTAGAGCGAGACAGGGAGTCACATGTAGAGCGAGGCAGGGAGTCACGTGTAGAGCGAGGCAGGGAGTCACATGTAAAGCGAGGCAGGGAGTCGCATTTAGAGCGAGGCAAAGAGTCATGTGTAGAGCGAGGCAGGTAGTCACCTGTAGAGCGGGAGAGGGAGTTACGTGTAGAGCGAGGCAGGGAATCATGTGTAGAGCGAGGCAGAGAGTCACGTGTAGAGCGAGGCAGGGAGTCATGTGTAGAGCGAGGCAGGGAGTCACGTGTAGAGCGAGGCAGAGAGTCACGTGTAGAGCGAGGCAGGGAGTCACATGTAGAGCGGGACAGGGAGTTACGTGTAGAGCGAGGCAGGGAGTCACGTGTAGAGTGAGGCAGGGAGTCACATGTAGAGCGAGACAGGGAGTCACGTGTAGAGCGAGGCAGGCAGTCACGTGTAGAGCGAGGCAGAGAGTCACGTGTAGAGCGAGGCAGGCAGTCACGTGTAGAGCGAGGCAGAGAGTCACGTGTAGAGCGAGGCAGGGAGTCACGTGTAGAGCGAGGCAGGGAGTCACATGTAGAGCGAGACAGGGAGTCACGTGTAGAGCGAGGCAGGGAGTCACGTGTAGAGCGAGGCAGAGAGTCACGTGTAGAGCGAGGCAGTGAGTCACATGTAGAGCGGGACAGTGAGTTACGTGTAGAGTGAGGCAGGGAATCACATGTAGAGCGAGGCAGGGAGTCACGTGTAGAGCGAGGCAGGGAGTCACATGTAGAGCAAGACAGGGAGTCACGTGTAGATCGAGGCAGGGAGTCACGTGTAGAGCGAGGCAGAGAGTCACGTGTAGAGCGAGGCAGGGAGTCACATGTAGAGCGTGGCAGGGAGTCACATGTAGAGCGAGACATGGAGTCACGTGTAGAACCAGGCAGGAAGTCACGTGTAGAGCGAGGCAGGGAGTCACGTGTAGAGCGATGCAGGGAGTCACGTGTAGAGCGAGGCAGGGAGTCACATGTAGAGCGAGGCAGGGAGTCACGTGTAGAGCGAGGCAGGGAGTCACATGTAGAGCGGGACAGGGAGTTAAGTGTAGAGCAAGGCAGGGAGTCATGTTAGAGCAGGACAGGGAGTTACATGTAGAGCGAGGCAGGGAGTCACATGTAGAGTGAGGCAGAGAGTCACGTGTAGAGCGAGGCAGGGAGTCATGTGAAGAGCGAGGCAGGGAGTCACATGTAGAGTGGGATAGGGAGTCACGTGTAGAGCGCGGCAGGGAGTCACGTGTAGAGCGAGGCAGAGAGTCACATGTAGAGCGAGACAGGGAGTTACGTGTAGAGCGAGGCAGAGAGTCATGTGTAGAGCAGGACAGTGAGTTACATGTAGAGCGAGGCAGGGAGTCACATGTAGAGCGAGGCAGAGAGTCACGTGTAGAGCGAGGCAGGGAGTCACGTGTAGAGCGAGGCAGGGAGTCACATGTAGAGCGAAACAGGGAGTCACGTGTAGAGCGATGCAGGGAGTCACGTGTAGAGCGAGGCAGGGAGTCACGTGTAGAGCGAGGCAGGGAGTCACATGTAGAGCGAAACAGGGAGTTACGTGTAGAGCGATGCAGGGAGTCACGTGTAGAGCGAGGCAGGGAGTCACGTGTAGAGCGAGGCAGGGAGTCACGTGTAGAGCGAGGCAGAGAGTCACATGTAGAGCGAGACAGGGAGTCACGTGTAGAGCGAGGCAGGAAGTCACGTGTAGAGCGAGGCAGGGAGTCACGTGTAAAGCGAGGCAGGGAGTCACGTTTAGAGCGAGGCAAAGAGCATGTGTAGAGCGAGGCAGGGAGTCACGTTTAGAGCGGAAGAGGGAGTTACGTGTAGAGCGAGGCAGGGAGTCACGTGTAAAGCGAGGCAGGGAGTCACATGTAGAGCGGGTCAAGGAGTTACGTGTAGAGCGAGGCAGGGAGTCACGTGTACAGCGAGGCAGGGAGTCACGTGTAGAGCGAGGCAGGGAGTCACATGTAGAGCGAGACAGGGAGTCACATGTAGAGCGAGGCAGGGAGTCACGTGTAGAGCGAGGCAGGGAGTCACATGTAGAGCGAGGCAGGGAGTCGCATTTAGAACGAGGCAAAGAGTCATGTGTAGAGCGAGGCAGGTAGTCACCTGTAGAGCGGGAGAGGGAGTTACGTGTAGAGCGAGGCAGGGCATCATGTGTAGAGCGAGGCAGAGAGTCACGTGTAGAGCGAGGCAGGGAGTCATGTGTAGAGCGAGGCAGGGAGTCATGTGTAGAGCGAGGCAGAGAGTCACGTGTAGAGCGAGGCAGGGAGTCACGTGTAGAGCGAGGCAGGGAGTCACGTGTAGAGCGAGACAGGGAGTCACGTGTAGAGCGAGGCAGGGAGTTACATGTAGAGTGGGACAGGGAGTTACATGTAGAGCGAGGCAGAGAGTCACGTGTAGAGCAGGACAGGGAGTTATATGTAGAGCGAGGCAGGGAGTCACATGTAGAGCCAGGCAGAGAGTCACGTGTAGAGCGCGACAGGGAGTCACGTGTAGAGCGAGGCAGGGAGTTACTTCTAGAGCGAGGCAGGGAGTCACGTGTAGAGCGAGGCAGAGAGTCACGTGTAGAGCGAGGCAGGGAGTCACATGTGGAGCGAGGCCGGGAGTCACATGTAGAGCGAGACAGGGAGTCACGTGTAGAGCGAGGCAGGAAGTCACGTGTAGAGCGAGGCAGGAAGTCACGTGTAGAGCGAGGCAGGAAGTCACGTGTAGAACGAGGCAGGGAGTCACGTGTAGAGCGAGGCAGGGAGTCATGTATAGAACGAGGCAGGGAGTCACATTTAGAGCGAGGCAAAGAGTCATGTGTAGAGCGAGGCAGGGAGTCACGTGTAGAGCGGGAGAGGGAGTTACGTGTAGAGCGAGGCAGGGAGTCATGTGTAGAGCGAGACAGAGAGTCACATGTAGAGCGAGGCAGGGAGTTACGTGTAGAGCGAGGCAGTGAGTCACGTGTAGAGCGAGGCAGGGAGTCACATGTAGAGCGGGACAGGGAGTTACGTGTAGAGCGAGGCAGAGAGTCACATGTAGAGCGGGACAGGGAGTTACATGTAGAGCGAGGCAGGGAGTCACATGTAGAGCGGGACAGGGAGTTAAGTGTAGAGCGAGACAGGGAGTCACATGTAGAGCGAGGCAGGGAGTCACGTGTAGAGCGGGGCAGTGAGTCTCTTGTAGAGGGGAACAGGGAGTCACATGTAGAGGGGGACAGGGTGTCAAGTGTAGAGGGGGACAGGGTGTCACATGTAGAGTGGGACAGGGAGTCACGTGTAGAGCGAGGCAGGGAGTCACGTGTAGAGCGAGGCAGGGAGTCGGGTGTTCAGGGGGACAGGGGGTCACATGGAGAGGGGACAGGAGTCACTTGTAGGTGGGGACAGGGAGTCAAGTGGAGAGGGCGACTGGGAGTCACGTGTAGAGTTGGACAGGGAGTCGGGTGTACAGGGGGACAGGGAGTCACATGGAGAGGGGACAGGAGTCACTTGTAGGTGGGGACAGGGAGTCAAGTGGAGAGGGGGACTGGGAGTCAAGTGGAGAGCGAGGCAGGGAGTCACATGTAGAGCGAGGCAGAAAGTCACGTGTAGAGAGAGGCAGGAAGTCACGTGTAGAGCGAGGCAGGGAGTCACGTGTAGAGCGAGGCGGGGAGTTACGTGTTGAGCGAGGCAGGGAGTCACGTGTAGAGCGAGGCAGGGAGTCACGTGTAGAGCGAGGCAGGGAGTCACGTGTAGAGCGAGGCAGGGCGTCACGTGTAGAGCGAGGCAGAGAGTCATGTGTAGAGCAGGACAGGGAGTTACATGTAGAGCGAGGCAGGGAGTCATATGTAGAGCGAGGCAGAGAGTCACGTGTAGAGCGAGGCAGGGAGTCACGTGCAGAGCGAGGCAGGGAGTCACATGTAGAGCGAGACAGGGAGTCACGTGTAGAGCATGGCAGGGAGTCACGTGTAGAGCGAGGCAGGGAGTCACGTGTAGAGCGAGGCAGGAAGTCACGTGTAGAGCGAGAGGGGAAGTCACGTCTAGAGCGAGGCAGGGAGTCACGTGTAGAGTGAGGCAGGGAATCACGTGTAGAACGGGAGAGGGAGTTACGTGTAGAGCGAGGCAGGGAGTCACGTGTAGAGCGAGGCAGGGAGTCACGTGTAGAGCGAGGCAGGGAGTCACATGTAGAGCGTGACAGGGAGTCACATGTAGAGCGAGGCAGGGAGTCACGTGTAGAGCGAGGTAGGGAGTCACGTGTACAGCGAGGCAGAGAGTCGCATTTAGAGCGAGGCAAAGAGTCATGTGTAGAGCGAGGCAGGGAGTCACGTGCAGAGCGAGGCAGGGAGTCACATGTAGAGCGAGACAGGGAGTCACGTGTAGAGCATTGCAGAGAGTCACGTGTAGAGCGAGGCAGGGAGTCACGTCTAGAGCGAGGCAGGGAGTCACGTGTAGAGTGAAGCAGGGAATCACGTGTAGAACGGGAGAGGGAGTTACGTGTAGAGCGAGGCAGGGAGTCACGTGTAGAGCAAGGCAGAGAGTCACGTGTAGAGCGAGGCAGGGAGTCACGTGTAGAGCGAGGCAGGGAGTCACATGTAGAGCGAGACAGGGAGTCACATGTAGAGCGAGGCAGGGAGTCGCGTGTAGAGCGAGGCAGGGAGTCGCATTTAGAGCGAGGCAAAGAGTCATGTGTAGAGCGAGGCAGGGAGTCACGTGTAGAGCGGGAGAGGGAGTTACGTGTAGAGCGAGGCAGAGAGTCACGTGTAGAGCGAGGCAAGGAATCATGTGTAGAGCGAGGCAGGGAGTCACGTGTAGAGCGAGGCAGGGAGTCCTGTGTAGAGCGAAGCAGGGAGTTACGTGTAGAGCGAGACAGGGAGTCACATGTAGAGCGAGGCAGGAAGTCACGTGTAGAGCGGGAGAAGGAGTTATGTGTAGAGCGAGACAGGGAGTCACGTGTAGAGCGAGGCAGAAAGTCACATGTAGAGCGAGGCAGGGAGTCACTTGTAGAGCGAGGCAGGGAGTCATGTGTAGAGCAGGACAGGGAGTCATGTGTAGAGCAGGGCAGGGAGTCCTGTGTAGAGCGGGACAGGGAGTCACGTGTAGAGCGAGGCAGGGAGTCACGTGTAGAGCGAGGCAGGAAGTCACGTGTAGTGCGAGGCAGGGAGTCACGTGTAGCGTGAGGCAGGAAGTCACGTGTAGAACGGGAGAGGGAGATACGTGTAGAGCGAGGCAGGGAGTCACGTGTCGAGCGAGGCAGGGAGTCACATGTAGAGCGGGACAGGGAGTCACGTGTAGAGCGAGGTAGGGAGTCACGTGTAGAGCGAGACAGGGAGTCACGTGTAGAGCGAGGCAGAGAGTCACGTGTAGAGCGAGGTAGGGAGTCACGTGTACAGCGAGGCAGAGAGTCGCATTTAGAGCGAGGCAAAGAGTCATGTGTAGAGCGAGGCAGGGAGTCACGTGCAGAGCGAGGCAGGGAGTCACATGTAGAGCGAGACAGGGAGTCACGTGTAGAGCATTGCAGAGAGTCACGTGTAGAGCGAGGCAGGGAGTCACGTCTAGAGCGAGGCAGGGAGTCACGTGTAGAGTGAAGCAGGGAATCACGTGTAGAACGGGAGAGGGAGTTACGTGTAGAGCGAGGCAGGGAGTCACGTGTAGAGCAAGGCAGAGAGTCACGTGTAGAGCGAGGCAGGGAGTCACGTGTAGAGCGAGGCAGGGAGTCACATGTAGAGCGAGACAGGGAGTCACATGTAGAGCGAGGCAGGGAGTCGCGTGTAGAGCGAGGCAGGGAGTCGCATTTAGAGCGAGGCAAAGAGTCATGTGTAGAGCGAGGCAGGGAGTCACGTGTAGAGCGGGAGAGGGAGTTACGTGTAGAGCGAGGCAGAGAGTCACGTGTAGAGCGAGGCAAGGAATCATGTGTAGAGCGAGGCAGGGAGTCACGTGTAGAGCGAGGCAGGGAGTCCTGTGTAGAGCGAAGCAGGGAGTTACGTGTAGAGCGAGACAGGGAGTCACATGTAGAGCGAGGCAGGAAGTCACGTGTAGAGCGGGAGAAGGAGTTATGTGTAGAGCGAGACAGGGAGTCACGTGTAGAGCGAGGCAGAAAGTCACATGTAGAGCGAGGCAGGGAGTCACTTGTAGAGCGAGGCAGGGAGTCATGTGTAGAGCAGGACAGGGAGTCATGTGTAGAGCAGGGCAGGGAGTCCTGTGTAGAGCGGGACAGGGAGTCACGTGTAGAGCGAGGCAGGGAGTCACGTGTAGAGCGAGGCAGGAAGTCACGTGTAGTGCGAGGCAGGGAGTCACGTGTAGCGTGAGGCAGGAAGTCACGTGTAGAACGGGAGAGGGAGATACGTGTAGAGCGAGGCAGGGAGTCACGTGTCGAGCGAGGCAGGGAGTCACATGTAGAGCGGGACAAGGAGTTACGTGTAGAGCGAGGTAGGGAGTCACGTGTACAGCGAGGCAGAGAGTCACGTGTAGAGCGAGGCAGGGAGCCACGTGTAGAGCGAGGCAGGGAGTCACATGTAGAGCGAGACAGGGAGTCACATGTAGAGCGAGGCAGGGAGTCACGTGTAGAGCGAGGCAGGGAGTCACGTGTAGAGCGAGGCAGAGAGTCAGGTGTAGAGCGAGGCAGGGAGTCACGTGTAGAGCGGGAGAGGGAGTTACGTGTAGAGCGAGGCAGAGAGTCACGTGTAGAGCAATGCAGGGAATCATGTGTAGAGCGAAGCAGGGAGTCACGTGTAGAGCGAGGCAGGGAGTCATGTGTAGAGCGAGGCAGGGAGTCATGTGTAGAGCGAGGCAGGGAGTCACGTGTAGAGCGAGGCAGAGAGTCATGTGTAGAGCGAGGCAGGAAGTTACGTGTAGAGCGAGACAGGGAGTCACATTTAGAGCGAGGCAGGGAGTCACATGTAGAGCGAGGCAGGGCGTCATGTGTAGAGCGAGGCAGGGAGTCATGTGTAGAGCGAGGCAGGGAGTCATGTGTAGAGCGAGGCAGGTAGTCATGTGTAGAGCGAGGCAGGGAGTCAGGTGTAGAGCGGGACAGGTAGTCATGTGTAAGGTGGGACTGGGAGTTGCGTGTAGAGCGAGACAGGGAGTTACGTGTAGAGCGAGACAGGGAGTAACGTGTAGAGCAGGATAGGGAGTCACGTGTAGAGTGGGACAGGGAGTCACGTGCAGAGTGGAACAGGGAGTCACGTGCAGAGCGAGGCAGGAAGTCACGTGCAGAGCAAGGCAGGGAGTCACGTGGAGTTGGGGACAGGGAGTCACATGTAGGGTTGGTCAGGGAGTCACGTGTAGAGCGTGACAGTGAGTCACGTGTAGAGGGGAACAGGGAGTCACATGTAGAGGGGGACTGGGAGTCACGTGTAGAGCGAGACAGGGAGTCACGTGCAGAGCGGGAGAGGGAGTCACGTGTAGAGCAGGACATGGAGTCATGTGCAGAGGGGGACAGGGAGTCACGTGTAGAGTATGTCAGGGAGTCAAATGTAGGGCGTGGCAGTGAGTCACGTGTAGAGGGGGACCGGGAGTCACATGTAGAGTTGGTCAGGGAGTCACGTGTAGAGGGGGACAGGGAGTCACGTGTAGAGCGGGACAGGGAGTCACGTGTAGAGGAGACAGGGAGTCACATGTAGAGGGGGACAGGGAGTCACGTGTAGAGCTGGGCAGTGAGCCTCATGTAAAGGGGAACAGGGTGTCAAGTGTAGAGGGGGATAGGGAGTCACATGTAGAGTGGGACAGAGAGTCACGTGTAGAGCGGGACAGGGAGTCACGTGCAGAGCGGGAGAGGGAGTCGGGTGTACAGGGGGACAGGGAGTCACATGGAGAGGGGACAGGAGTCACTTGTAGGTGGGGACAGGGAGTCAAGTGGAGAGGGGGACAGGGAGTCACGTGTAGGGCTGGACAGGGAGTGACTTGCAGGGCGGGTCAGGGAATCACATGGAGGGGGCCAGGGAGTCACGTGTAGAGCGGGACAGGGAGTCACGTATAGAGGAGAACAGGGAGTCACATGTAGAGGGGGACAGCGAGTCGCGTGTAGAGCAGCACAGGACAGGGATTCACGTGTTGAGGAGAACAGGGAGTCACGTGTAGAGGTGGACAGGGAGTCACATTAAAGGGGACAGCGAGTCACGTGTAGAAGGGGCAGGGAGTCACATGTAAAGGGGGCAGGGAGTCACGTGTAGAGGGGCAGGGAGTTATGTGTAGGGGGGGTGGAAGTCAGTTGGAGAGGAGGACAGGGCCTCAAGTATAGAGGGGGTAGGGAGTCCCATGTAGAGTGAGACAGGGAGTCACATGTAGAGGAGGACAGGGAGTCACATGTAGAGCCAGACAGGGAGTCACATGTAGTGCCAGACAGGGAGTCACGTGCTGAGCGGGATAGGGAGTCACTTGTGGAGTGGAGCAGGGAGTCACATGTAGAGTTGGTCAGGGAGTCACGTGTAGAGCGTGACAGTGATTCACGTGTAGAGGGAGACAGGGAGTCACGTGTAGAGTGGGACAGGGAATCGGGTGTACAGGGCGACAGGGAGTCACATGGAGAGGGGACAGGAGTCACTTGTAGGTGGGGAGAGGGAGTCAAGTGGAGAGGGGGACAGGGCGTCATGTGTAGGTCTGGACAGGGAGTGACTTGCAGGGCGGGTCAGGGAATCACATGGAGGGGGCCAGGGAGTCACGTGTAGGGCTGGACAGGGAGGGACCTGCAGGGCGGGTCAGGGAATCACATGGAGAGGGCCAGGGAGTCACGTGTAGAGCAGAGCAGGACAGGGAGTCACGTATAGAGGAGAACAGGGAGTCACGTGTAGAGGTGGACAGGGAGTCACATTAAATGGGACAGCGAGTCATGTGTGGAAGGGGCAGGGAGTCACATGTAGAGGGGGCAGGGAGTCACGTGTAGAGCGAGGCAGGGAGTCGCATTTAGAGCGAGGCAAAGAGTCATGTGTAGAGCGAGGCAGGGAGTCACGTGTAGAGCGGGAGAGGGAGTTACGTGTAGAGCGAGGCAGAGAGTCACGTGTAGAGCGAGGCAAGGAATCATGTGTAGAGCGAGGCAGGGAGTCACGTGTAGAGCGAGGCAGGGAGTCCTGTGTAGAGCGAAGCAGGGAGTTACGTGTAGAGCGAGACAGGGAGTCACATGTAGAGCGAGGCAGGAAGTCACGTGTAGAGCGGGAGAAGGAGTTATGTGTAGAGCGAGACAGGGAGTCACGTGTAGAGCGAGGCAGAAAGTCACATGTAGAGCGAGGCAGGGAGTCACTTGTAGAGCGAGGCAGGGAGTCATGTGTAGAGCAGGACAGGGAGTCATGTGTAGAGCAGGGCAGGGAGTCCTGTGTAGAGCGGGACAGGGAGTCACGTGTAGAGCGAGGCAGGGAGTCACGTGTAGAGCGAGGCAGGAAGTCACGTGTAGTGCGAGGCAGGGAGTCACGTGTAGCGTGAGGCAGGAAGTCACGTGTAGAACGGGAGAGGGAGATACGTGTAGAGCGAGGCAGGGAGTCACGTGTCGAGCGAGGCAGGGAGTCACATGTAGAGCGGGACAGGGAGTCACGTGTAGAGCGAGGTAGGGAGTCACGTGTAGAGCGAGACAGGGAGTCACGTGTAGAGCGAGGCAGAGAGTCACGTGTAGAGCGAGGTAGGGAGTCACGTGTACAGCGAGGCAGAGAGTCGCATTTAGAGCGAGGCAAAGAGTCATGTGTAGAGCGAGGCAGGGAGTCACGTGCAGAGCGAGGCAGGGAGTCACATGTAGAGCGAGACAGGGAGTCACGTGTAGAGCATTGCAGAGAGTCACGTGTAGAGCGAGGCAGGGAGTCACGTCTAGAGCGAGGCAGGGAGTCACGTGTAGAGTGAAGCAGGGAATCACGTGTAGAACGGGAGAGGGAGTTACGTGTAGAGCGAGGCAGGGAGTCACGTGTAGAGCAAGGCAGAGAGTCACGTGTAGAGCGAGGCAGGGAGTCACGTGTAGAGCGAGGCAGGGAGTCACATGTAGAGCGAGACAGGGAGTCACATGTAGAGCGAGGCAGGGAGTCGCGTGTAGAGCGAGGCAGGGAGTCGCATTTAGAGCGAGGCAAAGAGTCATGTGTAGAGCGAGGCAGGGAGTCACGTGTAGAGCGGGAGAGGGAGTTACGTGTAGAGCGAGGCAGAGAGTCACGTGTAGAGCGGGAGAGGGAGTTACGTGTAGAGCGAGGCAGAGAGTCACGTGTAGAGCAATGCAGGGAATCATGTGTAGAGCGAAGCAGGGAGTCACGTGTAGAGCGAGGCAGGGAGTCATGTGTAGAGCGAGGCAGGGAGTCATGTGTAGAGCGAGGCAGGGAGTCACGTGTAGAGCGAGGCAGAGAGTCATGTGTAGAGCGAGGCAGGAAGTTACGTGTAGAGCGAGACAGGGAGTCACATTTAGAGCGAGGCAGGGAGTCACATGTAGAGCGAGGCAGGGCGTCATGTGTAGAGCGAGGCAGGGAGTCATGTGTAGAGCGAGGCAGGGAGTCATGTGTAGAGCGAGGCAGGTAGTCATGTGTAGAGCGAGGCAGGGAGTCAGGTGTAGAGCGGGACAGGTAGTCATGTGTAAGGTGGGACTGGGAGTTGCGTGTAGAGCGAGACAGGGAGTTACGTGTAGAGCGAGACAGGGAGTAACGTGTAGAGCAGGATAGGGAGTCACGTGTAGAGTGGGACAGGGAGTCACGTGCAGAGTGGAACAGGGAGTCACGTGCAGAGCGAGGCAGGAAGTCACGTGCAGAGCAAGGCAGGGAGTCACGTGGAGTTGGGGACAGGGAGTCACATGTAGGGTTGGTCAGGGAGTCACGTGTAGAGCGTGACAGTGAGTCACGTGTAGAGGGGAACAGGGAGTCACATGTAGAGGGGGACTGGGAGTCACGTGTAGAGCGAGACAGGGAGTCACGTGCAGAGCGGGAGAGGGAGTCACGTGTAGAGCAGGACATGGAGTCATGTGCAGAGGGGGACAGGGAGTCACGTGTAGAGTATGTCAGGGAGTCAAATGTAGGGCGTGGCAGTGAGTCACGTGTAGAGGGGGACCGGGAGTCACATGTAGAGTTGGTCAGGGAGTCACGTGTAGAGGGGGACAGGGAGTCACGTGTAGAGCGGGACAGGGAGTCACGTGTAGAGGAGACAGGGAGTCACATGTAGAGGGGGACAGGGAGTCACGTGTAGAGCTGGGCAGTGAGCCTCATGTAAAGGGGAACAGGGTGTCAAGTGTAGAGGGGGATAGGGAGTCACATGTAGAGTGGGACAGAGAGTCACGTGTAGAGCGGGACAGGGAGTCACGTGCAGAGCGGGAGAGGGAGTCGGGTGTACAGGGGGACAGGGAGTCACATGGAGAGGGGACAGGAGTCACTTGTAGGTGGGGACAGGGAGTCAAGTGGAGAGGGGGACAGGGAGTCACGTGTAGGGCTGGACAGGGAGTGACTTGCAGGGCGGGTCAGGGAATCACATGGAGGGGGCCAGGGAGTCACGTGTAGAGCGGGACAGGGAGTCACGTATAGAGGAGAACAGGGAGTCACATGTAGAGGGGGACAGCGAGTCGCGTGTAGAGCAGCACAGGACAGGGATTCACGTGTTGAGGAGAACAGGGAGTCACGTGTAGAGGTGGACAGGGAGTCACATTAAAGGGGACAGCGAGTCACGTGTAGAAGGGGCAGGGAGTCACATGTAAAGGGGGCAGGGAGTCACGTGTAGAGGGGGCAGGGAGTTATGTGTAGGGGGGGGTGGAAGTCAGTTGGAGAGGAGGACAGGGCCTCAAGTATAGAGGGGGTAGGGAGTCCCATGTAGAGTGAGACAGGGAGTCACATGTAGAGGAGGACAGGGAGTCACATGTAGAGCCAGACAGGGAGTCACATGTAGTGCCAGACAGGGAGTCACGTGCTGAGCGGGATAGGGAGTCACTTGTGGAGTGGAGCAGGGAGTCACATGTAGAGTTGGTCAGGGAGTCACGTGTAGAGCGTGACAGTGATTCACGTGTAGAGGGAGACAGGGAGTCACGTGTAGAGTGGGACAGGGAATCGGGTGTACAGGGCGACAGGGAGTCACATGGAGAGGGGACAGGAGTCACTTGTAGGTGGGGAGAGGGAGTCAAGTGGAGAGGGGGACAGGGCGTCATGTGTAGGTCTGGACAGGGAGTGACTTGCAGGGCGGGTCAGGGAATCACATGGAGGGGGCCAGGGAGTCACGTGTAGGGCTGGACAGGGAGGGACCTGCAGGGCGGGTCAGGGAATCACATGGAGAGGGCCAGGGAGTCACGTGTAGAGCAGAGCAGGACAGGGAGTCACGTATAGAGGAGAACAGGGAGTCACGTGTAGAGGTGGACAGGGAGTCACATTAAATGGGACAGCGAGTCATGTGTGGAAGGGGCAGGGAGTCACATGTAGAGGGGGCAGGGAGTCACGTGTAGAGGGGGGGAGTGAGTCACATGCAGAACGGGACAGGGAGTCACTTGGAGAATAAGACAGGGAGTCACGTGTAGAGGGGGCAGGGAGTCATGTGTAGAGAGGGACAGGGAGTCAGCTGTAGAGGGGGGCAGGGAGTCACGTGTAGAATGGGGCAGGGAGTCACGTGTAGAGCGGGAAAGGGAGTCACGTGTAGAGCAGGACATGGAGTCATGTGCAGAGGGGGACAGGGAGTCACGTGTAGAGTATGTCAGGGAGTCAAATGTAGGGCGTGGCAGTGAGTCACGTGTAGAGGGGGACCGGGAGTCACATGTAGAGTTGGTCAGGGAGTCACGTGTAGAGGGGGACAGGGAGTCACGTGTAGAGCGGGACAGGGAGTCACATGTAGAGGAGACAGGGAGTCACATGTAAAGGGGAACAGGGTGTCAAGTGTAGAGGGGGATAGGGAGTCACATGTAGAGTGGGACAGGGAGTCACGTGTAGAGCGGGACAGGGAGTCACGTGCAGAGCGGGAGAGGGAGTCGGGTGTACAGGGGGACAGGGAGTCACATGGAGAGGGGACAGGAGTCACTTGTAGGTGGGGACAGGGAGTCAAGTGGAGAGGGGGACAGGGAGTCACGTGTAGGGCTGGACAGGGAGTGACTTGCAGGGCGGGTCAGGGAATCACATGGAGGGGGCCAGGGAGTCACGTGTAGAGCGGGACAGGGAGTCACGTATAGAGGAGAACAGGGAGTCACATGTAGAGGGGGACAGCGAGTCGCGTGTAGAGCAGCACAGGACAGGGATTCACGTGTTGAGGAGAACAGGGAGTCACGTGTAGAGGTGGACAGGGAGTCACATTAAAGGGGACAGCGAGTCACGTGTAGAAGGGGCAGGGAGTCACATGTAAAGGGGGCAGGGAGTCACGTGTAGAGGGGCAGGGAGTTATGTGTAGGGGGGGTGGAAGTCAGTTGGAGAGGAGGACAGGGCCTCAAGTATAGAGGGGGTAGGGAGTCCCATGTAGAGTGAGACAGGGAGTCACATGTAGAGGAGGACAGGGAGTCACATGTAGAGCCAGACAGGGAGTCACATGTAGTGCCAGACAGGGAGTCACGTGCTGAGCGGGATAGGGAGTCACTTGTGGAGTGGAGCAGGGAGTCACATGTAGAGTTGGTCAGGGAGTCACGTGTAGAGCGTGACAGTGATTCACGTGTAGAGGGAGACAGGGAGTCACGTGTAGAGTGGGACAGGGAATCGGGTGTACAGGGCGACAGGGAGTCACATGGAGAGGGGACAGGAGTCACTTGTAGGTGGGGAGAGGGAGTCAAGTGGAGAGGGGGACAGGGCGTCATGTGTAGGTCTGGACAGGGAGTGACTTGCAGGGCGGGTCAGGGAATCACATGGAGGGGGCCAGGGAGTCACGTGTAGGGCTGGACAGGGAGTGACTTGCAGGGCGGGTCAGGGAATCACATGGAGAGGGCCAGGGAGTCACGTGTAGAGCAGAGCAGGACAGGGAGTCACGTATAGAGGAGAACAGGGAGTCACGTGTAGAGGTGGACAGGGAGTCACATTAAATGGGATAGCGAGTCATGTGTGGAAGGGGCAGGGAGTCACATGTAAAGGGGGCAGGGAGTCACGTGTAGAGGGGGCAGGGAGTCACGTGTAGAGGGGGTAGGGAGTCACATGTAGAGTGAGACAGGGAGTCATGTGTAAAGTGGACAGGGAGTCACATGGAGTGGGGGACAGGGAGTCACGTGGAGATGGGGACAGGGAGTCATATGTAGAGTGGGACAGGGAGTCACGTGCAGAGGAGAGCAGGGAATCACGTCTAAAGTGGACAGGGAGTCACGTGGGGAGGGGGACAGGGAGTCACATGCAGAACGTGGCAGGGAGTCACATGTAAAGTAGACAGGGAGTCACATGGCGTGGGGGACAGGGAGTCACGTTGGGAGTGGGACAGGGAGTCACGTGTAAAGTAGACAGGTAGTCAAGTGTTGAGGAGAATAGGGTGTCATGTGCAGAGGGTGGCAGGGAGTCACGGGTAGAGCGTGACAGGGAGTCACGTGTAGAGCGGGACAGGGAGTCACGTGTAGAGCGGGGCAGGGAGTCACTTGTAAAGGGGAACAGGGAGTCAAGTGGAGAGGGGGACAGGGCGTCACGTGTAGAGCAGAGCAGGACAGGGAGTCACGTGTTGAGGAGAACAGGGAGTCACATGTAGAGGGGGACAGTGAGTCGCGTGTAGAGCAGCACAGGACAGGGATTCACGTGTTGAGGAGAACAGGGAGTGACGTGTAGAAGTGGACAGGGAGTCACATTAAAGGGGACAGCGAGTCACGTGTAGAAGGGGCAGGGATTCACATGTAGAGGGGGCAGGGAGTCACGTGTAGAGGGGGCAGGGAGTTATGTGTAGAGGGGGGCTGGAAGGCAGTTGGAGAGGAGGACAGGGCGTCAAGTATAGAGGGGGTAGGGAGTCATGTGTAAAGTGGACAGGGAGTCACATGGAGTGGGGGACAGGGAGTCACGTGGAGATGGCGACAGGGAGTCAGGTGGGGAGGGGGACAGGTAGTCACATGCAGAGCGGGGCAGGGAGTCACATGTAAAGTAGACAGGTAGTCACGTGTTGAGGAGAATAGGGAGTCATGTGCAGAGGGTGGCAGGGAGTCACGGGTAAAGGGGACAGGGAGTCACCTGTAGAGGAGGGCAGGGAGTCACATGTAGAGGAGGGCAGAGAGTCACATGTAGAGGAGGGTAGGGAGTCACATGTAGATCCAGACAGGGAGTCACCTGTAGAGGAGGGCAGGGAGTCACATGTAGAGCCAGACAGGGTGTCACGTGCTGAGCGGGATAGGGAGTCACTTGTGGAGTGGGGCAGGGAGTCACATGTAGAGGGGGCAGGGAGTCATGTGTAGAGCTGGACAGGGCTTCACTTGTAGTGTGGGGCAGGGAGTCACGTGTAGAGTGGGACAGGGAGTCACGTGTAGAGAGGGACAGGGAGTCACGTGTCTCGGGGGCAGGAAGTCACATGTCAAGGGGACAGGGAGTCACATGTATATGGGCCTGGGAGTCACATGTGGGAGGGGGCACGGAGTCACGTCTAGAGCAGGACAGGGAGCCATTTGTGGAGTGGGGCAGGGAGTCACATGTAGAGGGGGAGTGTGAGTCACATGCAGAATAGGACAGGAGTCACTTGGAGGATAGGACAGGGAGTCACGTGTAGGAGGGGACATGGAGTCACATGTAGAGATGGGGCAGGGAGTCACGTGTAGAGGGGGGGCAGGGAGTCACATGCAGAGGGGGAGAGTGAGTCACATGCAGAATAGGACAGGAGTCACTTGGAGGATAGGACAGGGAGTCACATATAGGAGGGGACAGGGAGTCACGTGTAGAGAGGGGACAGGAAGTCACGTGTAGAGGAGGCAGGGAATCATGATTAGAGGGGAACAGTGTCCCATGTGGAGGGGGCAGGGAGTCACATGTAGAGGGGGACAGGAAGTCACGTGTAGGGTGGGGCAGGGAGTCATGATTAGAGGGGGACAGGAAGTCACGTGTAGAGAGGGACAGGGAGTCACGTGCAATGTGGGGCAGGGAGTCACATGTGGAGTGGGGCAGGGAGTCACATGTAGAGGGGGAGTGTGAGTCACATGCAGAATAGGACAGGAGTCACTTGGAGGATAGGACAGGGAGTCACGTGTAGGAGGGGACATGGAGTCACATGTAGAGATGGGGCAGGGAGTCACGTGTAGAGGGGGGGCAGGGAGTCACATGCAGAGGGGGAGAGTGAGTCACATGCAGAATAGGACAGGAGTCACTTGGAGGATAGGACAGGGAGTCACATATAGGAGGGGACAGGGAGTCACGTGTAGAGAGGGGACAGGAAGTCACGTGTAGAGGAGGCAGGGAATCATGATTAGAGGGGAACAGTGTCCCATGTGGAGGGGGCAGGGAGTCACATGTAGAGGGGGACAGGAAGTCACGTGGAGGGTGGGGCAGGGAGTCATGATTAGAGGGGGACAGGAAGTCACGTGTAGAGAGGGACAGGGAGTCACGTGCAATGTGGGGCAGGGAGTCACATGTGGAGGGGGCAGGGAGTCACATGTAGAGGTGGACAGGGAGTCACATGTAGAGCCAGACAGGGAGTCACATGTAGAGGAGGACAGGGAGTCACATGTAGAGCCAGACAGGGTGTCACGTGCTGAGCGGGATAGGGAGTCACTTGTGGAGTGGAGCAGGGAGTCACATGTAGAGGGGGAGAGTGAGTCACATGCAGAATGGTACAGGGAGTCACTTGGAGGATAAGACAGGGAGTCACGTGTAGAGGGGGCAGGGAGTCATGATTAGAGGGGAACTGTGTCACATGTGGATGGGACAGGGAGTCACGTGTAGTGCGGGACAGGGAGCCACGTGCAATGTGGGGCAGGGAGTCACATGTAGAGGGGCAGGGAATCACGTGTAGAGGGGGCAGGGAGTCACGTGTCTCGGGGGCAGGGAGTCACATGCCAAGGGGGACAGTGAGTCACGTGTAGAGTGGGACTGGGAGTCACATGTAGAGGAGGGCAGGGAGTCACGTGCCGAGGGGGACAGAGAGTCACGTGTCGCGGGGGACTGGGAGTCACGTGTAGAGTGGAACAGTGAGTCACGTGTAGAGTGGGACAGGGAGTCACATGTAGAGGTGGACAGGGAGTCACATGTAGAGCCAGACAGGGAGTCACATGTAGAGGAGGACAGGGAGTCACATGTAGAGCCAGACAGGGTGTCACGTGCTGAGCGGGATAGGGAGTCACTTGTGGAGTGGAGCAGGGAGTCACATGTAGAGGGGGAGAGTGAGTCACATGCAGAATGGGACAGGGAGTCACTTGGAGGATAAGACAGGGAGTCACGTGTAGAGGGGGCAGGGAGTCATGATTAGAGGGGAACTGTGTCACATGTGGATGGGACAGGGAGTCACGTGTAGTGCGGGACAGGGAGCCACGTGCAATGTGGGGCAGGGAGTCACATGTAGAGGGGCAGGGAATCACGTGTAGAGGGGGCAGGGAGTCACGTGTCTCGGGGGCAGGGAGTCACATGCCAAGGGGGACAGTGAGTCACGTGTAGAGTGGGACTGGGAGTCACATGTAGAGGAGGGCAGGGAGTCACGTGCCGAGGGGGACAGAGAGTCACGTGTCGCGGGGGACTGGGAGTCACGTGTAGAGTGGAACAGTGAGTCACGTGTAGAGTGGGACAGGGAGTCACATGTAGAGTGGGACAGGGAGTCACGTGTAGAGGAGGACAGGGAGTCACAGGTAAAGGGGACAGGGAGTCACCTGTAGAGGAGGACAGGGAGCCACATGTAGAGCTGGACAGGGAGTCACGTGCTGAGCGGGACAGGGAGTCACTTGGAAAGGGGCACAGGGAGTCACCTATCGATTGCGTCAGGAAGTCACATGTCAAGGGGACAGGGAGTCACATGTATATGGGGCTGGGAGTCACGTGTGGGAGGGGGCACGGAGTCACGTCTAGAGCGGAACAGGGAGCCATTTGTGGAGTGGGGCAGGGAGTCACATGTAGAGGGGGAGAGTGAGTCACATGCAGAATAGGACAGGAGTCACTTGGAGGATAGGACAGGGAGTCACGTGTAGGAGGGGACATGGAGTCACGTGTAGAGAGGGGGCAGGGAGTCACATGTAGAGGGGGGGCAGGGAGTCACATGCAGAGGGGGAGAGTGAGTCACATGCAGAATAGGACAGGAGTCACTTGGAGGATAGGACAGGTAGTCACGTGTAAAGAGGGCAGGGAGTCACGTGTAGAGTGGGACAGGGAATCACGTGTAGAGAGGGACAGGGAGTCACGTGTCTCGGGGGCAGGGAGTCACGTGCCAAGGGGGACAGGGAGACATTTGTAGAGCGGGACAGGGAGTCACGTGTAGGGTGGGGCAGGGAGTCATGATTAGAGGGGGACAGGAAGTCACGTGTAGAGAGGGACAGGGAGTCACGTGCAATGTGGGGCAGGGAATCACATGTGGAGGGGGCAGGGAGTCATATGTAGAGGGGGCAGGGAGTCACGTGCCAAGGAGGACAGGCAGCCACGTGTAGGGTGGGGCAGGGATTCACGTGTAGAGGGGGACAGGGAGTCACATGTAGAGGGGGCAGAGATTCACATGTAGTGTGGGGCAGGGAGTCACGTGTAGAGGGGGCAGGGAGTCACTTGGAAAGGGGCACAGGGAGTCACCTATCGATTGCGTCAGGAAGTCACATGTCAAGGGGACAGGGAGTCACATGTATATGGGCCTGGGAGTCACATGTGGGAGGGGGCACGGAGTCACGTCTAGAGCGGGACAGGGAGCCATTTGTGGAGTGGGGCAGGGAGTCACATGTAGAGGGGGAGAGTGAGTCACATGCAGAATAGGACAGGAGTCACTTGGAGGATAGGACAGGGAGTCACGTGTAGGAGGGGACATGGAGTCACGTGTAGAGAGGGGGCAGGGAGTCACATGTAGAGAGGGGGCAGGGAGTCATGTGTAGAGGGGGGGCAGGGAGTCGCATGTAGAGGGGGAGAGTGAATCACATGCAGAATAGGACAGGAGTCACTTGGAGGATAGGACAGGGAGTCACGTGTAGGAGGGGAAAGGGAGTCACGTGTAGAGAGGGGGCAGGGAGTCACGTGTAGAGGGGGAGAGTGAGTTACATGTAGAGGGGGAGAGTGAGTTACGTGCAGAACGGGACAGGAATTCACTTGGAGGATAGGACAGGGAGTCACGTGTAAAGGGGGCAGGGAGTCACATGTAGAGGGGCAGGGAGTCACATGTAGAGGGTGCAGGGAGTCATGTGTAGAGGGGGCAGGGAGTCACATGTAGAGGGGGCAGGGAGTCATGTGTAGAGAGAGACAGGAAGTCACGTGTAGAGGGTGGGCAGGGAGTCACATGTAGAGGGGGCAGGGAATCATGATTAGAGGGGAACTGTGTCACATGTGGAGGGGGCAGGGAGTCACATGTAGAGAGGGCAGGGAGTCACGTGCCAAGGGGGACAGGTAGTCACGTGTCGAGGGGACAGGGAGTCACGTGTAGGGTGGGGCAGGGATTCACGTGTAGAGTGGGACAGGAAGTCATGTGTAGATAGGGACAGGGAGTCACGTGGCAAGGGGGATAGGGAGTCATATGTAGAGGGGGCAGAGAGTCACGTGTAGAGTGGGAAAGGGAGTCATGCGTAGAGGGGGCAGGGAGTCACATGTAGAGGGGGCAGGGAGTCACATGTAGTGTGGGGCAGGGAGTCACATGTAGTGTGGGGCAGGGAGTCACATGTAGTGTGGGGCAGGGAGTCACATGTAGAGGGGGCAGGGAGTCACATGTAGTGTGGGGCAGGGAGTCACATGTAGAGGGGGCAGGGAGTCACATGTAGTGTGGGGCAGGGAGTCAAGTGTAGAGGGGGACAGGGAGTCATGTGCCAAGGGGGACAGGGAGTCACATGTAGAGGGGGCAGGGTGTCATATGTAGTGTGGGGCAGGGAGTCACGTGTAGAGGGGGACAGGGAGTCAGAGCGGGGCAGTGAGTCTCTGACTTGCTGCTATCTCTGAGCCTTATTATTCATCCCTTAAACTTTCCGGTTTTGAAGCTATTTTGAGGAAGTGACTGTGTTGCTCTGTTTACTGAATTCCTGCCGTTGTTGATTTGCGTTTGAGGGTTTGTGTTTTTCTCACTTGCTCCCTCTTGACCACCATTTGTAACTGTGCCAATCTCAGTCCTGGAGTGTGGAGTATGTCCAATTCGCACAGATTGAACTTGCCCAGTGCCTGCTTATTGTGTCAGTAAATCAAAGGTATTGAACTGTTCTGAAGTGTCGCCCATCCTCCCTTGATGGTACTTACATTCTCTGATTCTGCTGCTGGGTCGGCATTTTACAATAAGCCCCACACCCTGTGTTATGACCCAGCAGTTTGGTAAAGCTGGGTTATTTAAAATCCTAGAGGGGAACTTTAAACAACTGCCATAACCTATATTTTTCATTGCTATGTTTGAGATGCAGCTCTAATTTCAGGAATAAGACCACCAGTTCTCAAGAGGTTTTTATACAAACTACCTGAGACAATTTAATTTACACAAGTTAAACACATACACATGGCTACAAATTATTGTCATAATTTTTTAATAAATTCCCAAATTAATCTCCACTAAAGCAACAACAACCCATAGACTTTAAACAGACAAACTCAAAATGAGGTTCCTTTCATTTTGGTTCCTGTGGAGACAATTGTAGGCTCCATACCTCTGCCCTGCTCAGACAAACTCCCCTCATTTATACTTCGCTATGAATGTAAATTCTCGTTGTATCATCAGGCCCTTCGAACTCCATCTCTTCTAACAATAAAATCCCTTTCATAGCACCAATTTTATTAGTAATATAAACATTTTTTGGTGTCTCCTAGCTAGGTGCAAGAGTTCACCCCCACTTTTGAATATCCTGTTCAACAAAATGCAAAAGGACCCTATACCTTACAGTTTACATCTCAAAACTACAATACATCAAAACACCCAGACTAGCTGGGTTTAATCCAATTATATACATGCACACCACAGACTAAATCTCTATTTTAAAAAAATTCCAATAACATTATAAACATTAATAGCTTCATAACATACGGTCCTTACTGAGCTGAATGGTTGATGTTTCTGCCTTCCACGGCCTTCATGGTTTCTAGAGAGATCTTTTTCAACTGTTGGACTGAGGTATTCAATTTTCACTTTCAGGTCAGACTTGTTGACCTCTTTAAAATTAATTTTCAGGGAAGTTGTGGTCCTTATCAGCTGCTCCCATGTTGTATGCTGCTTGTGACTGGTTAAGGATAGATGAGGGAGATAAGCATGTCTGAACAATAACTGGTTTACTGGATGAATAGAACTACATACAGGTATACAGGAATATGTGTTACTCAGTTTAATCCATGAGCATTCTCCCCCTCACCTCTTGGTTATGTGTGTCTTACATCATCATGTGGGTGCTACTGTTTCTCCAGTCCCACACATTAACCGTTTCAACCCTGAACACCCTCATATTACATGCTACCACTTTCCCCTTTTCCTCTATCAGCTCCACCCTCTCCATCAGTAATGTCTTTCGGTTTCCCAATGTTCATAATAATCTCACTTTTTATATTTAATTTGCCATGCTCCCTTGTACTGGTTTGAACTGGTTCCATTGCACATCACATCAGCCTCTAGTGCAGCCATGAAATGTGGCCCCTGGAACACTTACAAATAACAGTTACTACCTAGCTCTTTATAGATATTTACAGCTCGTACAACAATCTGTAACATCACTCGTTGAAACTCAATGGCCCATCAATGAAACTGTTTTGCAGCTGAATATGATCAATCGATTTTTGGATATAACCTGAACCCTTCTTAGAGTCTTTTATAACGTAATCTTCTACAAATATTGTTCAGGATATCAGTTAAGTTTTAATATGTCATGCCTCTATCTTGTAGATTTGCCAATTGTTGCTCTTGTTGGTGAGTTGGTACTCTGTGCAGATGATCTGGTGTGTATTGTGCCCTGGCATTGCAGGAGGCTTGCTGTTGATAATGTGTCATTTCCTGGTGATGCTGTCTCTCTGGATACTGATGTTCCCAGTGTTGTTGATGGTCTTTTCTGTGTTTCCAGCTCTAGTGTAGGTCAAATATGGACCCAGTTTCTCCTCAACTGCTTTACTGGTCTGGGTCTCATTTATGTATGAACTTGGCAATGGATTTTGCTGGGCTCCAGGTTTTCATGATTGGGTCCAGTACTTGTAGGGTCTGTCCTTCTAGCAGCTCAGGTAGGGATTGAGGATATTTGTTAAGTGCTGACCTCCTTTTTCCTGTGCTTCAGTGAGATGTGTCCCACTTCCTACTGGTCAATCAGAGGATGTATTTTGCTTGGCAGAGTGGTCTCATCTTTTCTTCCATTCAACAAGGGCTGCAGGTGATTTCATGTCGGCCTTGAGAGTGACAATGAGGCAAGGTTTGGCTCTTCCCTTGTCTCTCAGCATTTCACTGGGGCTCTTCAATGATCTATGGTCATATACACCCAGGTCTTTCTGCTCCTGCACTCCCTTCAAAATTTCACCCCTTATTTTATATTGTCTCTATGTTCTTCCTACCAAAATGCATCACCTCACACTTCTCCACATTGAACTTCATCTGCCACCTATCTGCCCACTCCCCCAACTTGTCTATGTCCTCTTGAAGTCCCACACCGTCCTCCTCACTGTTCACAACACTCCCAAGCTTCATATCATCCACAAATTTTGAAATTGTCCCCTGCACACCAAGATCTATATCATTAATATATATTATTAGCAAGGAAAAGCAAGGGGCCCAGTACTGACCCCTGGGGAACTCCACTGCAAACCTTCCTCCATACCAAAAAACATCCGTTGACCATTACTCTCTGCTTCCTAATTTTCAACCAATTTTGTATCCATGTTGCCACTGTCCCTTTTATTCCATGAGCAATAACTTTTCTCATAAGTCTGTTGGGTGGCACGGTGTCAAATGCCTTTTGTAAGTCCATGTACACCACATCAACAGCGTTACTCTCATCGACATTTCCTACTACCTCTACAAAATACTCCAGAAAGTTAGTTAAACACAATTTCCCCTTTAGAAATCCACACTGGCTCTTCCTTATCTACCCATATTTTTTCCATGGGATGATGAATTCTATCCCAAATAATTGTTTCTAGAATCTTCCCCACACTGAAGTTAAATTGACTGGTGCAATTGCTGGGCTTATCCTTACAACCTTTTTTGGACAAGGGCGTAATGTTTGCAATTCTCCAGTCCTCTGGCATCTCCCCTGAGTCTAGGGAAGACTGAAAGATTATGGCCAGTGCCCCTGCAATTTCTCTCACTTCCTTTAATATCCTTGGATGTATCTCATCCGGTCCTGGTGTCTTGTCAACTTTAATTACCGACAGTCTATTCAACACTTCCTCCTTGTCAGTTATGAACCCTTCTAGTGACAGTTTCTTTGTCTGTCACCATGGCCTGGGTAGCATCTACCTCCTTGATAAAGATGGATGCAAAGTATTAATTTAATATCTCAGCCGTGGCCCCTTTGTCCATGTATAAATTTCCTTTTAGGTCCCTAATTGGCCCTACTCCTCCTTTGCCCACCCTTTTACTATTTATATGCCTATAGAAGACTTTGGGATTCCCCTTTTTGTTTGGCTGCCAGTCTTTTCTCATAATCTCTCTTCGCTTCTCTAACATGTTTTTTCACCTCCCCTCTGAACCTTCTGTATTCCTCTTGGTTCTCAATTGTATTTTCTGCCTGACACCTGTCATAAGCCCACTTTTTCTCCTTTATCTTAATTTCAATCTCCTTTTTCATCCAGGGAGCTCTGGATGTGTTTGCCCTACCTTTCCCTTTCGATGGGATATACCTTGACTGCCCAAACCAATTCTTTTTTGAAGGTAGCCCATTGTTCAGCTACAGTTTTTCCTGCCAATCTTTCGTTCCAGTCTCTCCGGCCCAGTTCCGTTCTTGCCCCATTGAAGTCAGCTCTTGTCCAATTAATTATTTTTACTCTGGATTGCCTATTGTCCTTCTCTATCATCATCCTAAAATGTACAATACAATGATCACTGTCTCCTAAATGCTCCCCAACTGACACTTGATCTACTTGGTCCACCTCATTCCCAAGATCCAGGTCCAACAGTGTGTTTTTCTTGTTGGATTGGACGCATACTGCTGTAGAAAATTCTCCTGAACACAGTCTAGGAACTCTTGCCCCTCTCTGCCCTTTACACTACCACTGTCCCAGTCTACATTAAAGTACCCCATTGTAACTATTCTATAATGCCTGCATCTCTCTGTAATTTCCCTGCAGATTTGTTCTTCTACGTCCTTCTCACTATTTGCCGGTCTGTAGACTACACTGAACAATGTAATTGCTCCCTTTTTGTTCCTTAGCTTGAGCCAAACTGATTCTGCCCTTGACCCCTCTGGGACACCCTCTTCCTCCAGCACTGCAATGCCCTCCTTAACCAATACCTCCACCTCTCTTCCTTTCCTTCCTTTCTTATCTCTTCTGAACACCTTGTACCCAGGAATATTTAACACCCAGTTCTGTCCTTCCTTGAGC
Organism: Carcharodon carcharias; assembly: GCF_017639515.1. Classification (NCBI taxonomy): domain Eukaryota; kingdom Metazoa; phylum Chordata; class Chondrichthyes; order Lamniformes; family Lamnidae; genus Carcharodon; species Carcharodon carcharias. Next base: position 323,011 of record NW_024470568.1, on the reverse strand, counting down.
CAGGTCTCTGTTATCGCCACAACAACATATTTCCTCATGGCAATCTGCACCTGTAACTCCCCAATCTTAGTTACTATACTCCGTACATTCAGATACGTGTATAGTAACCCTGATTTAGATATTGTTACTTACCCCGACTTTACCTATTAACTTACTATTCTCTATACTCATGCTGTCTGTCCCTCCCAGGTTTTTGTGCCCCCTGGTATTCCTCTCTAATATTTTCTCTTGGTTCCCACACCCCTGCCGAGTTAGTTTAAAGCCTCCCCAACAGCAGTAGCAAAACACTCTGCTAGAAACACAGTCCCAGCTCTGTTCAGAAGCAACCCGTCCGGCTTGTACAGGTGCCATCTACCCCCGAGCCAGACCCAGTGTCCCAGGAACCTAAAGCCCTCCCTCCTGCACCATCTTTCCAGCCACACATTCATCTGCCTCACTGTCCGATTTCAGTACTGACTGGCACGTGGCGGTAGGAAGAATCCGGACATTACTACATTCCATCTCCTGCTTGCTAATTTTCTACCTTGCTCCCTAAATTCTGATTGCAGAACCACATCCCCCTTCCTACCTAAGTCATTGGTACCAATGTGGACCACAGCCTCTGTCTGATCACCCTCCCCCAGAAGAATATCCTGCAGCCGCTCAGTGACATCCTGGACCCTGGCACCAGGGAGGCAGCACACCATCCTGGAGTCACATCTACAGCCACAGAAACATCTGTCTGTTCCCCTAACCATCCTGGAGCCACGTCTACAGACACAGAAACGCCTGTCTGTTCCCCTAACCATCCTGGAGTCACATCTACAGCCACAGAAACGCCTGTCTGTTCCCCTAACCATCCTGGAGTCACATCTACAGCCACAGAAACACCTGTCTGTTCCCCTAACCATCCTGGAGTCACATCTACAGCCACAGAAACACCTGTCTGTTCCCCTAAGCATCCTGGAGTCACATCTACAGCCACAGAAACGCTTGTCTGTTCCCCTAACCAATGAATCCCCTATCACTATAGCTCTTCCTTTCTTCTTCCTCCCCTCCTGTACAGTCGAGTTGCTCGTGGTGCCACAAACATGGCTCTGACTGCTCTCCTCCGAAGAACCAGCACCTTCACCAGCTTCCAAAACAGAAAAGCGATTGTTAAATTAAAGAAAGACCAGCCTTTAGATAGAATTTAATCCTCAATTTAACCCTTAAACTCCCTCAGTCACCAAACTCCAACTGAAGCTCTCTACTGCAGCCAAACACAACACTCCAGTGCAGTCTCTTTCGATCTTTACACCCAGATCCTCTATCTCATGTCTCTCCTGTGATGACAGTCCAGATAGGCTCTTTGGCAGCCCCATTTCTCCCCCTGGCATCTATTTCAGAGAGAAATGGGAATGCTGAACTCTCAAGAGTCACCTGTGCAGTCTGGCTGGAGATTTACACAGATTCCTCTTGTAGATCTGCTCCAGTGGACGATGCTCACCCTCCACGATGAACTTTCTCCTATAGATATACATATGGATCTTTTCAAACCCAGACACAACTGTCAAAATCCCTCCTTCTATGTTGGCATACCTGGTCTCAGCTTGTATCAGGGCCACTCCCAGTCTTTTTATAGAAACTTCCACTTGCAGAGAGACAGGTTTTGTCTATTGTAATGTGACAGACTTGTCTCCTGACATGTTACCTTTCGGAGTTTGTTGAAACTCCTGATGGTCTGACTCTGAGCTCTTGTACTCTAAATATTCTTTCAGCAGCTCCCCCAGGTTTACATCATGAACAAGCTCATGTATCCGATCAAGTCAAGGGAACTTCTCAACTCTCTTGTATCTCTTGGGGTTTCTGTCCCAGAGATAGCCAGGATTCAGTGTGGGCTCAGCTTAATTCTGTCAGGTATATACACCATTCCCAAGATCTGGCATTCTCTCACTTTGACAATGCATTTGTCTGCATTTAACTTGATCCCAGTTTTCCTGCTTCTCTCCATGACATGTCGATGGTAGTCAAGATATTTTCCTTCTACATTATATATCTGGATATCACAGAAACTGGGATCAGGAGTAGGCCATTCGGCCCTTCGAGCCTGCTCTGCCATTCTATATGATTATGACTGATCCTCTATCTCAACGCCATATTCCCACTTTCTCTCCACACCCCTTGATGCCCCTAATATCCAAAAAATTATCAATTTTTATCTTGAATATACTCAGTGACCCGACCTCCACAACTTCTGTGGTAGAGAATTCCACAGGTTCACCACCCTGTGAATGAAGATATTTTTCCTCATCTCAGCCCTGAAATGTCTGGCCCGTGCCCAGAGACTATGGCCCCTGGTTCTAGACTCCCCAGCCAGGGGAAACATCCTCCCCACACTAGTCTGTCCAGCCCTGTTAGAATTTTATACATTTCAATCAGACCCCCTCTCATTCTTCTAAACTCTAGTGAATACAGGTCTAGTCAAACCAATCTCTACTCATACAACAGTCCTGCCATCCCCGGTATCAGCCTAGTGAACCTTCGCTGCACTCCCTTTATGACAAGTATATCCTTTCTTAAGTAGGTAGACCAAAACTGCGCACAATACTCCAGCTGTGGTCTCACCAAGGCCTGTATAATTGCAGTAAGACACCCCTACTTCTGAACTAAAGTTCTCTCACAATGAAGGCCAACATACCATTTGCCTTCCTAACTGCTTGCTGCACCTGCTTGTTTACTTTCAGTGATTGGTATACAAGTTTCACACCAAAGCGTATAACTTCACATTTATCCACACTATACTGCATCTGCCATGTGTTTGTCCACACATGCAACTTGTCTAAATCACCCTGAAGCCTCCTTGCATCTTCCTCACAACCCCGCTTAGTTTTGTGTTATCAGCAAACTTGGAAATATTGCATTTGGTTCCCTCATCCAAGTCATTTATATATATCGTGAAAAGCTGGGGCCCAAGCACTGTTCCCTGCGATATACCACTAGTCACCGCCTGTCATCCGGAAAAAGACCCTTTTATTCCCACTCTCTGCTTATGGTCTGTCAACCAATTCTCAGTCTATACCAGTATATAACCCCCAATCCCATGTGCTTTAACTTTGCCCACTAGACTCTTATGTGGGACCTTATCAAAAGCCTTCTTGAAATCCAAATATACCACATCCACTGGTTCTCCCTTATCTATTCTACTAGTTACATCCTCAAAAAAACTCCAGTGGACTAATTAAGCATGATTTCCCTTCCATAAACCCATGCTGACTTTGGCTAATCCCATTGATGCTTTCCAAGTGTTCTGTTACCATGTCTTTTATAATGGACTCCAGCATTTTCCCCACTAATATTGTTAGACTAACTGCTCAGTAATTCTCTGTTTTTTCTCTCCCTCCTTTTTTAAATAGTGGGTTTACATTTGCCACCCTCCAATCAGTAGGAATTGCTCCAGAGTCTATAGAATTTTAGAAGATGACCAATGTATCCAATATTTCCAGGGCCACTTCCTTTAGTACTCTGGGATGTAGATTATCAGGCCCTGGGATTTTTCAGCCTTTAACCCCTTTAATTTCTCTAGCACCATTTTTTTCACTAATACTGATTTTTTTCAATTCCTCCCTCTCACTAGAACCTTGGTTCCCTAACATTTCTGGGAAATTATTTGTGTCCTCATTTGTGAAGACAGAACCAAAATATGTGTTCAATTCTTCTGCATTTCTTTGTTCCCCATTATAATTTTCCCGGTTTCTGACTGTAAGGGACCTACATATGTCTTCACTAATCTTTTTCTCTTCACATATTTATAGAAGCTTTTACAGTCAGGTTTTATGTTCCCTGCAAGTTTACTCTCATACTCCATTTTCCCCTTCTTGATCAATCTTTTTGTCCACTTTTGCTGAATTCTAAACTGCTCCCAATCCTCAGGCTTGCTGCTTTTTCTGGCAATTTTATATGTTTCCCCTTTGGGTCTAATACTATCCCTAATTTCTTTTGTAAGCCATGGTTGAGCCACATTTCCTGTTTTATTTTTGTGCCAGACATGAATGAATAATTGCTGTAATTCCTGCATATATTCCTTAATATCATCTGCTCTGCCACCTGCTCTTTCAGATCCCGTGTATGTACTTTCTCCTGGAACACACCCGAGCTCAGTTTAACACCTGAAGGTAGGTGCAGGAATTTGAACCATTCAAAGGTTGTTCAGTCTTGTCAACAGTGAAGATTCCACTTCTAGTTTCACGTTCCAGTTCCAGGCGCCATTTTGGGCACCAGGTTTGGTGAAAACCTTTGCCGCTGCCAGTGCTGGTTTGACCTATTCCAGTGTTGGAATGGGCAGTGATCCCTCTTTATGGATTGATTAAGATCTTTGGGATCCAGGCAAATTCTTAGCCATCTATTTGTCTTCTCTCTCACCAGGATGGAATCTACCCAATCTCAGTGACTCTGGCAATCACCTCCTTTTCTTCCATCTCCTCAAGATCTCTTTAAGCTCCTTTTAGATCTATTGGTGTTTTCTGTGGGGGATGAAGTGCTGGGTTCATTGTTGGGTCAGTGATGATGTGATACTCAAAATCTTCAAAATATCCAAATATCTCATCGAAACACTCTGGGGGCATTTGCACCAGATCGTTTCAGTGGGTGTACTGTCTTCCATCCTCAGTGTCACCTCCTCCTCCTCATGGTTTCCTGGGATAACCTGCAGCTCTTGACAACTGCTCAACCTAGGATAACAGGACCATCAGTGTCAGGGCTGCCAAACGCCCAGTGAATGTCTTTTCCTTTGTGTGTGTTTGGGATTGGGCAACCTTTCTAAGTGCACTACCGAGCTTGCCATAGTCTTGTGACTTTGCTATGAGGTAAGCTGACTATAGACTGCCATTTCTATCCAGTTCAATGAAGCCACTCACAGGGACAGACACTGATGAAGATTGATGTCCTTATACATCAAATATGATGTCATGAAGTGAAGAAAAATACAATTTTGAACCCTGGGAATTTGCAGAGAAGACACTGAGAACTCAGGAACACAGAAAGGTTCAAATCTGCAAAAACGCTTCTGAAAATAAAGACATCGGCCAGGATTTTATGGCGCCTCCTGCCTGGGAGGATATTACGGTCCTGCCAAACTGAATGGAGATTTAAATGGCTCATCTCAACCACTGGGGGAGACATGCCACAGGGGGGCTGTAAAATTCTGTCCATAAAGCAAAACTGTAAAAAGCATACTGGCTACAGAAAAGACAGAGCTGAGAAAGACCCACAGAAAGGTTCAAATCTACAGAAAGCTACTAAAAATATGACAAAGGAAAAGCACTGAGCTACAGTAAAAGTACAAAGGAAACATAGACAAAGGCTGCACATAAATTAGTGAATAAAATGGACAATAAATTTTCCAAACCCATCTCCAGTCAAATTGAAAAGTGATGCATGGCAAAACTGGCAGTGTTTCCACTCACAATGGCAACCCTATGAGATTGCGACAGACTTAATTTACAAGCCTGAACTGCTTAGCGTAGCCACACTGTTAACATACCTGTGGACAGACTGCTACAAATTATAAACCACCCTCAATCTAACAGACGAGAAAGAAAAAAGATGACAGAGGTTTTGAAAGCTTTGAATGCATATTTTGAACTCCACATGAATGTTACATGTGAACATTATCTATTCAATACTAGAGTTCAGAGTGAAAATGAGACCATTGAACGATATGTGACAGCAGTAATGCAGCTGGCAGAATCATGTAAATTTGGATACCTGAAAGATAACCTGATTAAAGATTGAATTGTCTTAGTCCTAAGAGATCCCACAGTGACAACAAGTCTGCTGAAAGGTGACAAACTGATACTAAAGAATCACAGAATCACAGATCGTTGCAGTGCAGAAGGAGGCCATTCAGCCTATCGTGCCTGCACTGGCTCTCTGTGCATTTTAGCTTCATGCCAATCTCCTGCCTTTTCCCTGTACCCCTGCATATTGTTTCTATTTAAATAATCATCTAATGTCCTCTTGAATGCCTCGATTGAACCTGCCTCCACCACACCTCCAGGCAGCACTTTCCAGACCTGAACCACTCGCTGTGTGAAAATGTTTTTTCTCACCTCGCATTTGCTTCTTTTGCAAATCACTTTAAATCTGTGCCCTCTGGTTCTCGATCCTTTTACGAGCAGGAACAGTTTCTCCCTATCTATTCTGTCCAGCCCCCTCATGATTTTGAAAACTTCTATTAAGTCTCCTCTGAGTCTTCTCCTCTCCAAGGAGAACAGTCCCAACCTCTCCAATCTACCCTCATAGCTGAAGTGTCTCATCCCTGGAAGCATTCTTGTAAACCTCTTCTGCACTCTCTCCAATGTGTTCACATTCTTCCTATAATGTGGTGCCCAGAACTGTACACAATATTCCAGCTGAGGTCTAACTGGTGTCTTATATAAATTCATCATAACCTCCCTGCTCTTGTACTCTATTTCCCTATGAAATGCCAGTGAGAGCATATGTCTGGCAGGGCAGAGCAGGGGGTTCATTGTGCTGGGAGACATTACAGGCTGAAAGAGTAGAGCGATCAGAGACAAAGGGCAAGATGCAGACACTGCAGAGAATAACATGCCCAGGAAAAGAATGATTGGTCAGCATGGAGGAAGCAGTGTTTCAACTGCAAGAAACAGAATCATTTCACACACAAGCAAGACAAGCTGATAGAGACGTCCGCAGGAGAGATATCAGCAAATCAATCTGACTGAATGTACCAATCAACCGGGTGGCCCTGTCAAGTGGATAGGAGACAGATGGTTTGTGACTGTGAGAATGACAGCAGAGGGAGAACATCAAGTGAACAAGAAGTGTCAGACGGACACTGGTGCTTCATGGAACATCATAACCTTCACCAACCTGTGCAAAATGGCTCAACATGATGATCAAAAACTGGAGCCCTGGAAAGTGAGCTTGAGGCTATATGATGGCATGATACTCGGATCGAGAGGACAAATTAGTCTGAGAGCCCAATGCAATGGCAGAAAGGAAGATCTAAAGTTCCAGATCATAGATGGGTCACAACAGCTGCTCATCCCAGCTGGAGCAAGTCTAAAGCTGGGACTGGTAACCCTGAACATGCCAACAGAGATTCACATGTGTCACAGCACACACAACCACTGACCACTGAACAGATCCTTGAGGAGTACTAAGATGTGTCTACAGGGTTTGGGTGCCGATATGGAGAATATTATCTCAAACTATATCGAGAGTGTAAGACCAACTCAGCATCTGCTGAGAGGAGTTCCAGCTGCCCTCAAGTCAAACCTAAAAAACAAGGTAGGAGAGCTGGAAAAGAGGGGAGGGATCAAGAAAGTGAAAACTCCGACAGGCGGGATTATCAGCTCGGGAACAGTGAAACCACCTGGAAAGCTGTAAGTGTGCGTCAACCCAAAGGATCTAAATAAAGCGCTGAAGAGATCTCACTGCCCCATGCCAACCATCGAAGGAATTTTCATGTATTTGAGAAGGTAAAGTCTTTACTACTCTGGATGCAAAGGATGGTTATGGGCGAGTGAAGCTGGGTGAGAGCAGCAGCTCTGGACATTGTTTGGGAGATGCAGATGGTTGAAAATGCCGCTTGGCATTTCCATGGCTCCAGTAGATTATCAACACAGACAGCGTGACAGAGTCAGTGATTTTCCCCGAGTGGAAGCCATAGTGGATGATCTACTAGCCTGTGGACCTAGAGACTCAATGGAAGAAGCTATAACTGACTATGATCAGAATTTAATGTATGGATATGGAATTGGCTGAGGGATAGAAACAGAAAGTAATGGTCAATGGATGTTTTTTAGGCTGGAGGAAGGTTTGTACTGGAGTTCCCCAGGGGTCGGTATTGGGACCCTTGCTTTTCCTGATATATATTAATGATCTAGATCTTGGTGTGCAGAGAGTATTTTCAAAGTTTGTGGATGATATGAAGATTGGGAGTGTTGTGAACAGTGAGGAGGACGGTGTGGAACTTCAAGAGGACATAGACAAGTAGGTGGAGTAGGCAGATAGGTGGCAGATGAAGTTCAATGTGGAGAAATGTGAGGTGATGCATTTTGCTGGGAGAACATGGACAGACAATATAAAATAAGGGGTACAAGTCATAAGGGGTGCAGGAGCAGAGGAACCTGGGTATTCAGCCAGGCAGACCATGGATGAAGCTGGGACTAGACCCCTTCAATAGAGCAGGAACTGATTATCTTGTCACTGTAGAATATTATTCTGACTACTCGGGGTTAGACCAGCTGACTTGATTGAAGAAACAAATAGCAAAATGCCTGAAAGTACCTGAGACGTTACCTTGTGCCAGACAATGTGACGAGTGACAATGGCTCTCAGGTTACAAGTTTTTTAAAATTCATTCACAGGATCTGGGCGTCGCTGGCTGGACTAGCATTTATTGTTCATCCCTAGTTGCCCCTTGAGAAGGTAGCTTCTTGAGCCGCTGCAGTCCATGTGGTGTAGGTACACCCACAGTGCTGTTAGGGAGGGAGTTCCAGGATTTTGTCCATGTGCTGTAGGTACACCCACAGTGCTGTTAGGGAGAGAGTTCCAGGATTTTGTCCATGTGCTGTAGGTACACCCACAGTGCTGTTAGGAAGGGAGTTCCAGGATTTTGTCCATGTGGTTTAGATACATCCACAGTGCTGTTAGGGACGGAGTTCCAGGATTTTGTCCATGTGGTGTAGGTACACCCACAGTGCTGTTAGGGAGGGAGTTCCAGGATTTTTTCCCTGTGGTGTAGGTACACCCACAGCGCTGTTAGGGAGGGAGTTCCAGGATTTTGTCCATGTGGTGTAGGTACACCCACAGTGCTGTTAGGGAGGGAGTTCCAGGATTTTGTTTGTGTGGTGTAGGTACACCCACAGCGCTGTTAGGGAGGGAGTTCCAGGATTTTGTCCCTGTGGTGTAGGTACACCCACAGTGCTGTTAGGGAGGGAGTTCCAGGATTTTGTCTGTGTGGTGTAGGTACACCCACAGTGCTGTTAGGGAGGGAGTTCCAGGATTTTGTTTGTGTGGTGTAGGTACACCCACAGCGCTGTTAGGGAGGGAGTTCCAGGATTTTGTCCCTGTGGTGTAGGTACACCCACAGTGCTGTTAGGGAGGGAGTTCCAGGATTTTGTCTGTGTGGTGTAGGTACACGCACAGCGCTGTTAGGGAGGGAGTTCCAGGATTTTGTCCATGAGGTGTAGGTACACCCACAGTGCTGTTAGGGAGGGAGTTCCAGGATTTTGTCCGTGTGGTGTAGGTACACCGACAGCGCTGTTAGGGAGGGAGTTCTAGGATTTTGTCCATGTAGTGTAGGTACACCCACAGTGCTGTTAGGGACGGAGTTCCAGGATTTTGTCCGTGTGGTGTAGGTACACCCACAGTGCTGTTAGGGAGGGAGTTCCAGGATTCTGTCCGTGTGGTGTAGGTACACCCACAGTGCTGTTAGGGAGGGAGTTCCAGGATTTTGCCCCAGCGACATTGAAGGAACGGTGATATATTTCCAAGTCAGGATGCTGAATGACCTGGAGGAGAACTTCTTGATGGTGGTGTTCCCAGCTATCTGCTGCTCTTGTCCTTTGAGATGTTAGTGGTTGTGGGTTTGTAAGGTGCTGTCGAAGGAGCCTTGGTGAGTTTCTGCAGTGCATCTTGTAGATGGTACACACTGAATGATGTGGGAGCTACACTCATCCAGGCAAGGGGGGAGTATTCCATCTCACTCCTGACTTGTGCCTTGTAGATGGTGGACAGGCTTTGGGGAGTCAGGAGGTGAGTTACTCATTGCAGGATTCCTAGCCTCTGACCTGCTCGTGTAGCCTCAGTATTTATATAGCTAGTCCAGTTCAGTTTCTGGTCAATGGTAATCCCCAGGATGTGGATATGGGGGATTCAGTGATGGTAATGCCACTGAACATCAAGAGGCGATGGTTGGATTCTTTCTTGTTAGAGATGGTCATTACCTGGCACTTGTGTGGTGTGAATGTTACTTGCCACTTGTCAGCCTAACCCTGGATATTGTCCAGGTCTTGCTGCATTTGGACATGGACTGCTTCAGTATCTGAGGAGTTGTGAGTGGTGCTGAACATTGTGCAACCATTAGCGAACATCCCCACTTCTGACCTTATGATGGAAGGAAGGTCATTGATGAAGCAGCTGAAGATGGTTGGGCCGAGGACACTACCCTGAGGAACTCCTGCAGTGATGTCCTGGAGCTGAGATGACTGACCTCCAACAACCACAACCATCTTCCTTTCTGCTAGGTATGACTCCAAACAGCAAAGAGTTTCCCCCTGATTCCCATTGACTCCAGTTTTGCTGGGGCTCCTTGATGCCACACTCGGTCAAATGCTGCCTTGATGTCAAGGGCAGTCACTCTCACCTCACCTCAGGAGTTCAGCTCTTTTGTCCATGTTTGAACCAAGGCTGTAATGAGGTCAGGAGCTGAGTGACCCTGGCAGAACCCAAACTGGGTGTCAGTGAGCAGGTTATTGTTAAGCAAGTGCTGCTTGATAGCACTGTTGGGTGACCCCTTCCATTACTTTACTGATGATGGAGAGTAGACTGATGGACCAGTGATCGGCTGGGTTGGATTTTTCCTGCTCTTTGAGTACAGGACATACCTGGGCAATTTTCCACATAGCCGGGTAGATGCCAGTGCTGTAGCTGTACTGGAACAGCTTGGCTAGGGGCACGACAAGTTCTGGAGCACAAGTCTTCAGTACTATTGCCGGAATATTGTCAGGGCCCAGATACTTTGCAGTATCCAGTGCCTTCAGCTGTTTCTTGATATCACGTGGAGTGAATCGAATTGGCTGAAGACTGTCATCTGTGATGTAGTCATCGGTCAGTAGTGGTGCTAACGAGCCACTCTCAGTGATGGACATTGAAGTCCCCACCCAGAGTACATTCTGTGCCCTTCCTACCCTCAGTGCTTCCTCCAAGTGGTGTTCAACATGGAGGAGGCACTGATTCATCAGCTGAGGGAAAGTGGTATGTGGTAATCAGCAGGAGGTTTCCTTGCCCATGTTTGGCCTGATGCTATGAGAATTCATGGGGTCCGGAGTTGATGTTGAGGACTCTCAGGGTAACTCCCTCCTGACTGTATATCACTGTGTCCCCACCTCTGCTGGATCTGTCCTGCTGGTGGGACAGGACATACCCAGGGATGGTGATTGTGGTGTCTGGGACATTATCTGTAAGGTATGATTCTGTGAGGATGACTATGTCAGGCTGTTGATGACTAGTCTGTGAGACAGCTCTCCCAATTTTGGCACTAGCCCCCCAGATGTGAGTAAGGGGGACTTTGCAGGATCGACAGGGCTGAGTTTGCTGTTGTTGTTTCCGGTCCCTGGGTTGATGCCGAGTGGTCCGTCTGGTTTCATCCCTTTTTTGTGACTATGTAGCAGTTTGTTACAACTGAGTGTCTGGCTCGGACATTTCAGAGTCAACCACATTGCTGTGGGTCTGGAGCCAGACCAGGTAAATACAGCAGATTAAAACAGAATTACCTGGAAAAACTCAGCAGGTCTGGCAGCATCGATGGAGAAGAAAAGAGTTGACGTTTCGAGTCCTCATGACCCTTCCACAGAACTGACCTTTCATTACAAGGAGAGGGAAATATGAGCTGGTTTAAGTTGGGGTGGGGGGGGGAGAAGTGGAGGGGGGGTTTGTTAGGATAGGAGCCGATCATCAAAAGATGTCACAGACAAAAGAACAAAAGAACACAGAGGTGTTGAAGTTGGTGATATTATCTAAACGAATGTGCTAAATAAGAATGGATGGTAGGGCACTCAAGGTACAGTTCTAGTGGGGGTGGGGGAGCATAAAAGATTTAAAAATAATGGAAATAGGTGGGAAAAGAAAAAGCTATATAAATTATTGGAAAAGAAAAAAAAACAGAAAGGGGGTGGGGATGGAGGAGGGAGCTCAAGATCTAAAGTTGTTGAATTCAATATTCAGTCCGGATGGCTGTAAAGTCCCTAGTCGGAAGATGAGGTGTTGTTCCTCCAGCTTGCGTTGGGCTTCACTGGAACAATGCAGCAAGCCAAGGACAGACATGTGGGCAAGGGAGCAGGGTGGAGTGTTAAAATGGCAAGCGACAGGGAGGTTTGGGTCTTTCTTGCGGACAGACCGCAGGTGTTCTGCAAAGCGGTTGTCCAGTTTACGTTTGGTCTCTCCAATGTAGAGGAGACCACATTGGGAGCAGCAAATGCAGTAGACTAAGTTGGGGTAAATGCAAGTGAAATGCTGCTTCCCTTGAAAGGAGTGTTTGGGTCCTTGGACGGTGAGGGGAGAGGAAGTGAAGGAGCAGGTGTTATATCTTTTGCGTGGGCATGGGGAGGTGCCATAGGTGGGGGTTGAGGAGTAGGGGGTGATGGAGGAGTGGACCAGGGTGTCCCGGAGGGAACGATCCCTACGGAATGCAAACGGGGGGGGTGAAGGGAAGATGTGTTTGGTGGTGGCATCATGCTGGAGTTGGTGGAAATGGCGGAGGATGATCCTTTGAATGCGGAGGCTGGTGGGGTGATAAGTGAGGACAAGGGGGACCCTATCATGTTTCTGGGAGGGAGGAGAAGGCGTGAGGGCAGATGCGCGGGAGATACGCCGGACACGGCTGAGGGCCCTGTCAACGACCGTGGGTGGAAAACCTCGGTTAAGGAAGAAGGAGGACGTGTCAGAGGAACTGTTTTTGAAGGTAGCATCATCGGAACAGAAGCGACGGAGGCAAAGGAACTGAGAGAATGGGATGGAGTCCTTACAGGAAGCGGGGTGTGAGGAGCTGTAGTCGAGGTAGCTGTGGGAGTCGGTAGGCTTGTAATGGATAAAAACAAAAAAACTGCGGATGCTGGAAATCCAAAACAAAAACAGAATTACCTGGAAAAACTCAGCAGGTCTGGCAGCATCGGCGGAGAAGAAATCTCCGCCGATGCTGCCAGACCTGCTGAGTTTTTCCAGGTAATTCTGTTTTTGTTTAGGTTTGTAATGGATATTGGTGGACAGTCTAACACCAGAGATTGAGACAGCGAGGTCAAGGAAGGGAAGGGAAGTGTCAGAGATGGACCACGTGAAAATGATGGAGGGGTGGAGATTGGAAGCAAAATTAATAAATTTTTCCAAGTCCTGACGAGAGCATGAAGCGGCACCGAAGTAGTCATCAATGTACTGGAGAAAGAGCTGTGGAAGGGGGCTGGAGTAGGACTGGAACAAGGAATGTTCCACATACCCCATAAAGAGACAGGCATAGTTGGGGCCCATGCGGGTACCCACAGCCACACCTTTTATTTGGAGGAAGTGAGAGGAGTTAAAGGAGAAATTGTTCAGTATGAGAACAAGTTCAGCCAGACGGAGGAGAGTAGTGGTGGATGGGGATTATTAGGGCCTCTGTTCAAGGAAGAAGCTAAGGGCCCTCAGACCATCCTGGTGGGGGATGGAGGTGTAGAGGGATTGGACGTCCATGGTGAAGAGGAAGCGGTTGGGGCCAGAGAACTGGAAATTGTTGATGTGACGTAAGGTGTCGGAGGAATCACGGATGTAGGTGGGAAGGGACTGGACAAGGGGAGAGAGAAGGGAGTCAAGATAACGAGAAATGAGTTCTGTGGGGCAGGAGCAAGCTGATCACTCAACCAGGACAGTTCTGTTTGTGGATTTTGGGTAGGAGATAGAAGCGGGCCGTCCGAGGTTGGGCGACTATCAGGTTGGAAGCTGTGGGAGGAAGATCCCCAGAGGAGATGAGGTCAGTGACAGCCCTGGAAACAATGGCTTGATGTTCAGTGGTGGGGTCATGGTCCAAGGAGAGGTAGGAGGAAGTGTCTGTGAGTTGATGCTCAGCCTTGAACCTCCCGGAGGCTGAGCGTCAACTCGCAGACACTTCCTCCTACCTCTCCCTGGACCATGACCCCATCACTGAACATCAAGCCATTATTTCCAGGGCTGTCACTGACCTCATCTCCTCTGGGGATCTTCCTTCCACAGCTTCCAACCAGATTGTCGCCCAACCTCGGACGGCCCGCTTCTATCTCCTACCCAAAATCCACAAACAGAACTGTGCTGGTAGACCGATCGTGTCAGCTTGCTCCTGCCCCACGGAACTCATTGCTCGTTATCTTGACTCCCTTCTCTCTCCCCTTGTCCAGTCCCTTCCCACCTACACCCTGGTCCACTCCTCCATCACCCCCTACTCTTCAAACCCCTCCTATGGCACCACCCCATGCCCACGCAAAAGATGCAACACCTGCCCCTTCACTTCCTCTCTCCTCACCGTCCAAGGGCCCAAACACTCCTTTCAAGTGAAGCAGCATTTCACTTGCATTTCCCCCAACTTAGTCTACTGCATTCGTTGCTTCCAATGCAGTCTCCTCTGCACGGGAGAGACCAAACGTAAACTGGGTGACCGCTTTGCAGAACACCTGCGGTCTGTCCGCAAGAATGACCCAAACCTTCCTGTCGCTTGCCATTTTAACACTCCACCCTGTTCTCTTGCCCACATGTCTGTCCTTGGCTTGCTGCATTGTTCCAGTGAAGCTCAATGCAAACTGGAGGAACAGCACCTCATCTTCCGACTAGGCACTTTACAGCCTTCCGGACTGAATAGTGAATTCAACAACTTTAGATCTTGAGCTCCCTCCTCCATCCCCACCCCCTTTCTGTTTCTTTCCCTTCCTTTTGTTTTTTCCAATAATTTATATAGCTTTTCCCACCTATTTCCATTATTTTTAAATCTTTTATGCTCCCCCACCCCCACTAGAACTGTACCTGAGTGCCCTACCATCCATTCTTAATTAGCACATTCGTTTAGATAATATCACCAACTTCAACACCTCTGTGTTCTTTTGTTCTTTTGTCTGTGACATCTTTTGATGATCGGCTCCTATCCTAACAACCACCCCCCCTCCACTTCTCCCCCCCCACCACCACCTTAAACCAGCTTATATTTCCCTCTCCTTGTAAAGAAGGTCAGTTCTGTTGAAGGGTCATGAGGACTCGAAACGTCAACTCTTTTCTTCTCCGCCGATGCTGCCAGACCTGCTGAGTTTTTCCAGGTAATTCTGTTTTTGTTTTGGATTTCCAGCATCCGCAGTTTTTTATTTTTATAAATACAGCAGATTTCCTTTCCTAATGGGCATTAGTGAACCAGATGGGTTTTTACAACAATCGACAATTGCTTCATAGTCACCATTAGACTCTTAATTCCAGGTTTTTATTGAATTCAAACCCGGATGCACAGAGTATTACCCTTGGTCTCTGGGTTACCAGTCCAATTTCAATAACACCTATGCCATTGTCTCCCCTAATTAGTTCCTATTTACAGATACTTATAGATAACAAAACAATACATAACATCCATCTCACTCCCTCCATCTTTCCCATCACTCTTTATTCTATCCAATCTCTCTCTCCCTCTCTCTTCCCTCACACTGTCACTCACCTTCCCTCACTCTTTCTCTCTAGTCCCCTCTCTTTCACAGTCTCCCTCTCCTCCTGCCTTCTTTAACCTCTCCCTCCAACCCTCTCATTCTCTCTCCCCCACATTATACTGCACTTGCTTCCTCTCTCTCTCTCTCTACAGCTACTGTCCCTCCTTGTCCCCTCTCACACTCCCTTTCCCTCTCCCTTTTCTCACCCTCAACATGCCCATCTCTCTTCCCCCTCCTCTTCTTCTGCGTTTGCTGCCCTCTCTAAAGGACATACAGAGTAGGTGAAAGTTTTTAATTGAAACAGAGGAACATGGTGAAAATCGACACAGCTGTTGACAGCTCCACTCAGAGTGAGCTGAACTGTGTTTCCTAATCTACTGAAGGAAGTGAATGTTCTGTATGTCATATGTTTATTGTGTTAACATTTTCCTCTTTTAGGTACAAGTGCAATGTTAGCAGATAACCTAAAAAAAATAATGCACGGAACAATACACCAAACTGTGCAGCTCCCTCTGCACCACAACATCAGTGACCCAACTGAACTGTTTAGTTTGGAGTGGAGAATCATTCAGAATAAGATAGCAAGAGCCATCCTCATATTCTCCCCAAACTCGCCTGCCCCATATATCTCAGAGACCTTTAAAAACCGAGTGAACTTCTCCAAGTCCAAAGCTGAATTATCGCTTAAAAATATCCAGCTGGCTGATGAAGGACTGTATGAACTGGAAGTCACCAAGTCGGATGGGAAATCTTGGAAATGCTCTGTTTTTCTGACAGTCAATGGTAAATTGATTTCACTTCTCAATCTATGTTGTGTGGTCACTTCCTGAGGTGCAAGTTGTTTAACATTGTGCTTGGTGTTGATACCGATGAAAACAATGACAGGATGTGTGCTAGAGGCCGTGCACAAAACCAACAGATGAAACGGGGAATGGAACAAAAGTGGAGTTAGAGCCACAACCAGTCATAAAATTCGAGCAGCACAAAATCACTCACCCAGTCGGCCGCTGTTACCCTCAAGAGAAGCAAATCCACTGAGGGGAACATTGACCCACGCTCTCCAGATAAATCTGCACAACCCATCCTCTCCCCATAACCCTGAACAACCCACCCTCTCCCCATAACCCTGCACAACCCACTCTGTCCACATAACCCTGCACAACCCACTCTGTCCCCATAACCCTGCACAACCCACTCTGTCCCCATAATCCTGCACAACCCACTCTGTCCACATAACACTGCACAACACACTCTGTCCCCATAACCCAGCACAACCCACCCTCTCCCCATAACCCTGCACAACCCACTCTGTACCCATAACCCTGCACAACCCACTCTGTCCCCATAACCCTGCACAACCCACTCTGTCCCCATAACCCTGCACAACCCACTCTGTCCCCATAACCCTGCACAACCCACTCTGTCCCCATAACCCTGCACAACCCACTCTGTCCCCATAACACTGCACAACCCACTCTCTCTCCATAACCCTGCACAACCCACCCTCTCTCCATAACCCTGCACAACCCACTCTGTCCCCATAACCCTGCACAACCCACTCTGACCCATAACCCTACACAACCCACCGACTCCCCATAACCCTGCACAACCCATTCTGTCCCCATGTCCCTGCACAACCCATTCTGTCCCCATGTCCCTGCACAACCCACTCTCTCACCATAACCCTGCACAACCCACCCTCTCCCCATAACCCTGCACAACCCACTCTGTCCACATAACCCTGCACAACCCACTCTGTCCCCATAACCCTGCACAACCCACTCTGTCCCCATAATCCTGCACAACCCACTCTGTCCACATAACCCTGCACAACACACTCTGTCCCCATAACCCTGCACAACCCACCCTCTCCCCATAACCCTGCACAACCCACTCTGTCCCCATAACCCTGCACAACCCACTCTGTCCCCATAACCCTGCACAACCCACTCTGTCCCCATAACCCTGCACAACCCACTCTGTCCCCATAACCCTGCACAACCCACTCTGTCCCCATAACCCTGCACAACCCACTCTGTCCCCATAACACTGCACAACCCACTCTCTCTCCATAACCCTGCACAACCCACCCTCTCTCCATAACCCTGCACAACCCACTCTGTCCCCATAACCCTGCACAACCCACTCTGACCCATAACCCTACACAACCCACCGACTCCCCATAACCCTGCACAACCCATTCTGTCCCCATGTCCCTGCACAACCCACTCTCTCACCATAACCCTGCACAACCCACTCTGTCGCCATAACCCTGCACAACCCACTCTGTCCCCATAACCCTGCACAACCCATTCTGTCCCCATGTCCCTGCACAACCCACTCTCTCACCATAACCCTGCACAACCCACTCTGTCTCAATAACCCTGCACAACCCACTCTGTCCCCATAACCCTGCACAACCCACTCTCTCCCCATAACCCTGCACAACCCACTCTGTCCCCATAACCCTGCACAACTCACCCTCTCTCCATAACCCTGCACAACCCACCCTCTCTCCATAACCCTGCACAACCCACGCTGCCCCCATAACCCTGCACAACCCACTCTCTCCCCATAACTCTGCACAACACACTCTGTCCCCATAACACTGCACAACCCACTCTGTCCCCATAACCCTGCACAACCCACCCTATCTCCATAACCCTGCACAACCCACTCTGTCCCCATAACCCTGCACAACCCGCTCTGTCCCCATAACCCTGCACAACTCACTCTGTCCCCATAACACTGCACAACCCACTCTGTCCCCATAACCCTGCACAACCCACTCTGTCCCCATAACCCTGCACAACCCACCCTCTCCCCATAACCCTGCACAACCCACTCTGTCTCAATAACCCTGCACAACCCACTCTGTCCCCATAACCCTGCAAAACCCACTCTGTCCCCATAACCCTGCACAACCCACCCTCTCCCCATAGCCCTGCACAACCCACTCTGTCTCAATAACCCTGCACAACCCACTATGTCCCCATAACCCTGCACAACCCACCGTCTCCCCATAACCCTGCACAACCCACTCTGTCGCCATAACCCTGCACAACCCACTCTGTCCCCATAACCCTGCACAACCCACTCTGTCTCCATAACCCTACACAACCCACTCTGTCCCCATAACCCTGCACAACCCACTCTGTCCCCATAACCCTGCACAACCCACTCTGTCCCCATAACCCTGCACAACCCACTCTGTCCACATAACCCTGCACAACCCACTCTGTCCCCATAACCCTGCACAACCCACTCTGTCCCCATGACACTGCACAACCCACTCGGTCCCCATAACCCTGAACAACCCACCCTCTCTCCATAATCCTGAACAACCCACCCTCTCTCCATAACCCTGCACAACCCACTCTGTCCCCATAACCCTGCACAACCCATCCTCTCTCCATAACCCTGCACAACCCACTCTGTCCCCATAACCCTGCACAACCCACTCTGTCCGCATAACCCTGCACAAACCACTCTGTCCCCAGGACCCTGCACAACCCACTCTGTCCCCATAACCCTGCACAACCCACTCTGTCCCCATAACCCTGCACAACCCACTCTGACCCATAACCCTACACAACCCACCGACTCCCCATAACCCTGCACAACCCATTCTGTCCCCATGTCCCTGCACAACCCACTCTCTCACCATAACCCTGCACAACCCACTCTCTCTCGATAGCCCTGCACAACCCACTCTGTCCCCATAACCCTGCACATCTGACCCTCTCCGCATAACCCTGCACAACCCACTCTGTCCCCATAACCCTGCACAACCCACTCAGTCCCCATAAACCTGCACAACCAACTCTGTCCCCATAACCCTGCACAACCCACTCTGTCCCCATAACACTGCACAACCCACTCTGTCCCCATAACCCTGCACAAACCACTCTGTCCCCAGGACCCTGCACAACCCACTCTGTCCCCATAACCCTGCACAACCCACTCTGTCCCCATAACCCTGCACAACCCACACTGTCCCCATAACCCTGCACAACCCACTCTGTCCCCATAACCCTGCACAACCCACTCTGTCCCCATAACCCTGCACAACCCACTCTGTCCCCATAACCCTGCACAACCCACCCTCTCTCCATAACCCTGCACAACCCAACCTCTTCCTATAACCCTGCACAACCCACTCTGTCCCCATAACACTGCACAACCCACCCTCTCTCCATAACCCTGCACAACCCAAACTCTTCCTATAACCCTGCACAACCCACTCTGTCCCCATAACCCTGCACAACCCACTCTGTCCCCATAACACTGCACAACCCACTTTCTCCCCATAAACCTGCACAACCCACTCTGTCCCCATAACCCTTCACAACCCACTCAGTCCCCATAACCCTGCACAACCCACTCTGTCCCCATAACCCTGCACAAACCACTCGGTCCCCATAACCCTTCACAACCCACTCTGTCCCCATAACCCTGCACAACCCACCGTGTCCCCATAACCCAGCACAACCCACTCTGTACACATAACCCTGCACAACCCACCCTCTCCCAATAACCCATCACAACCCACTCTGTCCCCATAACCCTGCACAACCCACTCAGTCCCCATAACCCTGCACAACCCATTCTTTCCCCATAAACCTGCACAACCCACTCTGTCACCATAACCCTGCACAACCCACTCTGTCTCCATAACCCTGCACAACCCACTCTGTCCCCATAACCCTGCAAAACCCACCCTCTCCCCATAACCCTGCACAACCCACTCTCTCCCCATAACCCTGCACAACCCACTCTGTCCACATAACCCTGCACAACCCACTCTGTCCCCATAACCCTGCACAACCCACTCTGTCCCCATGACACTGCACAACCCACTCGGTCCCCATAACCCTGAACAACCCACCCTCTCTCCATAACCCTGAACAACCCACCCTCTCTCCATAACCCTGCACAACCCACTCTGTCCCCATAACCCTGCACAACCCATGCTCTCTCCATAATCCTGCACAACCCACTCTGTCCCCATAACCCTGCACAACCCACTCTGTCCCCATAACCCTGCACAAACCACTCTGTACCCAGGACCCTGCACAACCCACTCTGTCCCCATAACCCTGCACAACCCACTCTGTCCCCATAACCCTGCACAACCCACTCTGTCCCCATAACCCTGCACAAACCACTCTGTCCCCAGGACCCTGCACAACCCACTCTGTCCCCATAACCCTGCACGACCCACTCTGTCCCCATAACCCTGTAAAACCCACTCTGTCCCCATAACCCTGCACAACCCACCCTCTCTCCATAACCCTGCACAACCCACTCTGTCCCCATAACCCTGCACAACCCACTCTGTCCCCATAACACTGCACAACCCACTCTCTCTCCATAACCCTGCACAACCCACCCTCTCTCCATAACCCTGCACAACCCACTCTGACCCATAACCCTACACAACCCACCGACTCCCCATAACCCTGCACAACCCATTCTGTCCCCATGTCCCTGCACAACCCACTCTCTCACCATAACCCTGCACAACCCACTCTGTCGCCATAACCCTGCACAACCCACTCTGTCCCCATAACCCTGCACAACCCATTCTGTCCCCATGTCCCTGCACAACCCACTCTCTCACCATAACCCTGCACAACCCACTCTGTCTCAATAACCCTGCACAACCCACTCTGTCCCCATAACCCTGCACAACCCACTCTCTCCCCATAACCCTGCACAACCCAATCTCTCCCCATAACCCTGCACAACTCACCTCTCTCCATAACCCTGCACAACCCACCCTCTCTCCCATAACCCTGCACAACCCACGCTGCCCCCATAACCCTGCACAACCCACTCTCTCCCCATAACTCTGCACAACACACTCTGTCCCCATAACACTGCACAACCCACTCTGTCCCCATAACCCTGCACAACCCACCCTATCTCCATAACCCTGCACAACCCACTCTGTCCCCATAACCCTGCACAACCCGCTCTGTCCCCATAACCGTGCACAACCCCAATCTGTCCCCATAACACTGCACAACCCACTCTGTCCCCATAACCCTGCACAACCCACTCTGTCCCCATAACCCTGCACAACCCACCCTCTCCCAATAACCCTGCACAACCCACTCTGTCTCAATAACCCTGCACAACCCACTCTGTCCCCATAACCCTGCAAAACCCACTCTGTCCCCATAACCCTGCACAACCCACCCTCTCCCCATAACCCTGCACAACCCACTCTGTCTCATAACCCTGCACAACCCACTCTGTCCCCATAACCCTGCACAACCCACCGTCTCCCCATAACCCTGCACAACCCACTCTGTCGCCATAACCCTGCACAACCCACTCTGTCCCCATAACCCTGCACAACCCACTCTGTCTCCATAACCCTGCACAACCCACTCTGTCCCCATAACCCTGCACAACCCACTCTGTCCCCATAACCCTGCACAACCCACTCTGTCCCCATAACCCTGCACAACCCACTCTGTCCACATAACCCTGCACAACCCACTCTGTCCCCATAACCCTGCACAACCCACTCTGTCCCCATAACGCTGCACAACCCACTCTGTACCCATAACCCTGCACAACCCACCCTCTCCATAATCCTGAACAACCCACCCTCTCCCCATAACCCTGCACAACCCACTCTGTCCCCATAACCCTGCACAACCCACACTCTCTCCATAACCCTGCACAACCCACTCTGTCCCCATAACCCTGCACAACCCACTCTGTCCGCATAACCCTGCACAAACCACTCTGTCCCCAGGACCCTGCACAACCCACTCTGTCCCCATAACCCTGCACAACCCACTCTGTCCCCATAACCCTGCACAACCCACTCTGACCCATAACCCTACACAACCCACCGACTCCCCATAACCCTGCACAACCCACTCTGTCCCCATTACCCTGCACAACCCTCCCTCTCTCCATAACCCTGAACAACCCACTCTGTCCCAATAACCCTGCACAACCCACTCTGTCCCCATAACCCTGCACAACCCACTCTCTCCCCATAACCCTGCACAACCCACTCTGTCCCCATAACCCTGCACAACCCATTCAGTCCCCATAATCCTGCACAACCAACTTTTTCCCCATAACCCTGCACAACCCACTCTGTCCCCATAACACTGCACAACCCACTCTGTCCCCATAACCCTGCACAAACCACTCTGTCCCCAGGACCCTGCACAACCCACTCTGTCCCCATAACCCTGCACAACCCACTCTGTCCCCATAACCCTGCACAACCAACTCTGTCCCCATAACCCTGCACAACCCACTCTGTCCCCATAACCCTGCACAACCCACTCTGTCCCCATAACCCTGCACAACCCACTCTGTCCCCATAACCCTGCACAACCCACCCTCTCTCCATAACCCTGCACAACCCAACCTCTTCCTATAACCCTGCACAACCCACTCTGTCCCCATAACCCTGCACAACCCACCCTCTCTCCATAACCCTGCACAACCCAACCTCTTCCTATAACCCTGCACAACCCACTCTGTCCCCATAACCCTGCACAACCCACTCTGTCCCCATAACACTGCACAACCCACTCTCTCCCCATGACCCTGCACAACCCACTCTGTCCCCATAACCCTTCACAACCCACTCAGTCCCCATAACCCTGCACAACCCACTCTGTCCCCATAACCCTGCACAAACCACTCTGTCCCCATAACCCTTCACAACCCACTCTGTCCCCATAACCCTGCACAACCCACCGTGTCCCCATAACCCAGCACAACCCACTCTGTCCCATAACCCTGCACAACCCACCTCTCCCAATAACCCTGCACAACCCACTCTGTCCCCATAACCCTGCACAACCCACTCAGTCCCCATAACCCTGCACAACCAAATTTTTCCCCATAACCCTGCACAACCCACTCTGTCCCCATAACCCTGCACAACCCACACTCTCTCCATAACCCTGCACAACCCACTCTGTCCCCATAACCCTGCACAACCCACCCTCTCCCCATAACCCTGCACAACCCACTCTCTCCCCATAACCCTGCACAACCCACTCTGTCCCCATAACCCTGCACAACCCACTCTGTCCCCATAACCCTGCACAACCCACTCTGTCCCCATGACACTGCACAACCCACTCGGTCCCCATAACCCTGAACAACCCACCCTCTCTCCCATAACCCTGAACAACCCACCCTCTCTCCATAACCCTGCACAACCCACTCTGTCCCCATAACCCTGCACAACCCATGCTCTCTCCATAATCCTGCACAACCCACTCTGTCCCCATAACCCTGCACAACCCACTCTGTCCCCATAACCCTGCACAAACCACTCTGTACCCAGGACCCTGCACAACCCACTCTGTCCCCATAACCCTGCACAACCCACTCTGTCCCCATAACCCTGCACAACCCACTCTGTCCCCATAACCCTGCACAAACCACTCTGTCCCCAGGACCCTGCACAACCCACTCTGTCCCCATAACCCTGCACGACCCACTCTGTCCCCATAACCCTGTAAAACCCACTCTGTCCCCATAACCCTGCACAACCCACCCTCTCTCCATAACCCTGCACAACCCACTCTGTCCCCATAACCCTGCACAACCCACTCTGTCCCAATAACCCTGCACAACCCACTCTGTCCCCATAACCCTGCACAACCCACTCTGTCCCCATAACCCTGCACAACCCACTCTGTCCCCAGGACCCTGCACAACCCACTCTCTCCCAATAACCCTGCACAACCCACTCTGGCCCCATAACCCTGCACAACCCACTCTGTCCCCATAACCCTGCACAACCCACTCTGTCCCCATAACCCTGCACAACCCACTCTCTCCCCATAACCCTGCACAACCCACTCTGTCCCCATAACCCTGCACAACCCAGTCAGTCCCCATAACCCTGCACAACCCACTCTGTCCCCATAACCCTGCACAACCCACTCTGTCCCCATAACCCTGCACAACCCACTCTGTCCCCATAACCCTGCACAACCCACTCTTTCCCCATAACCCTGCACAACCCACTCTGTCCCCATAACCCTGCACAACACACTCTCTCCCCATGACACTGCACAACCCACTCGGTCCCCATAACCCTGAACAACCCACCCTCTCTCCATAACCCTGAACAACCCACCCTCTCTCCATAACCCTGCACAACCCACTCTGTCCCCATAACCCTGCACAACCCATGCTCTCTCCATAATCCTGCACAACCCACTCTGTCCCCATAACCCTGCACAACCCACTCTGTCCCCATAACCCTGCACAAACCACTCTGTCCCCAGGACCCTGCACAACCCACTCTGTCCCCATAACCCTGCACAACCCACTCTGTCCCCATAACCCTGCACAACCCACTCTGTCCCCATAACCCTGCACAAACCACTCTGTCCCCAGGAACCTGCACAACCCACTCTGTCCCCATAACCCTGCACGACCCACTCTGTCCCCATAACCCTGTAAAACCCACTCTGTCCCCATAACCCTGCACAACCGACCCTCTCTCCATAACCCTGCACAACCCACTCTGTCCCCATAACCCTGCACAACCCACTCTGTCCCAATAACCCTGCACAACCCACTCTGTCCCCATAACCCTGCACAACCCACTCTGTCCCCATAACCCTGCACAAACCACTCTGTCCCCAGGACCCTGCACAACCCACTCTCTCCAAATAACCCTGTACAACCCACTCTGGCCCCATAACCCTGCACAACCCACTCTGTCCCCATAAACCTGCACAACCCACTCTGTCCCCATAACCCTGCACAACCCACTCTCTCCCCATAACCCTGCACAACCCACTCTGTCCCCATAACCCTGCACAACCCACACTGTCCCCATAACCCTGCACAACCCACTCTGTCCCCATAACCCTGAACAACCCACTCTTTCCCCATAAACCTGCACAACCCACTCTGTCCCCATAAACCGGCACAACCCACTCTGTCCCCATAACCCGGCAAAACCCACCCTTCTCCATAACACTGCACAACCCAACCTCTTCCTATAACCCTGCACAACTCACTCTGTCCCCTTAACCCTGCACAACCCACTGTCTCCTCATAACCCTGCACAACCCACTCTGTCCCCATAACGCTGCACAACCCACTCTGTCCCCATAACCCTGCACAACCCACTGTCTCCTCATAACCCTGCACAACCCACTCTGTCCCCATAACGCTGCACAACCCACTCTATCCCCATAACCCTGTAAAACCCACTCTGTCCCCATTACCTTGCACAACCCACCCTCTCTCCAAAACCCTGCACAACCCACTCTGTCCCCATAACACTGCACAACCCACTCTGTCCCAATAACCCTGCACAACCCACTCTGTCCCCATAACCCTGCACAACCCACCCTCTCTCCATAGCCCTGAACAACCCACTCTGTCCCCATAACCCTGCACAACCCACTCTGTCCCCATAACGCTGCACAACCCATCTGTCCCCATAACGCTGCACAACCCACTCTGTCCCCATAACCCTGCACAACCCACTCTGTCCCCATAACCCTGCATAACCCACACTGTCCATAAAACCCTGCACAACCCACTCGTTCCCCATAACCCTGCACAACCCACTCTGTCCCCATAACCCTGCACAACCCACTCTGTCCCCATAACCCTGCACAACCCACTCTGTCGCCATAACCCTGCACAACCCACTCTGTCCCCATAACCCAGCACAACCCACTCTGTCCCCATAACCCTGCACAGCCCACTCTGTCCACATAATCCTGCACAACCCACTCTGTCCACATAACCCTGCACAACCCACTCTGTCCCCATAACCATGCACAACCCACTCTGTCCCCATAACCCTGCACAACCCAATCGGTACCATAACCCTGCACAACCCACCCTCTATCCATAACCCTGCACAAACGACTCTGTCCCCATAACCCTGCACAACCCACTCTGTCCCCATAACCCTGCACATCCCACTCTGTCCCCATAACCCTGCACAACCCACTCTGTCCCCATAACCCTGCACAACCCACTCTGTCCCACTAACCCTGCACAACCCACTCTTTCCCCATAACCCTGCACAAACCACTCTGTCCCGATAACCCTGTACATCCCATTCTGTCCCCATAACCCTGCACATCCCACTCTGTCCCCATAACCCTGCACAACCAACTCTGTCCCCATAACCCTGCACAACTGACCCTCTCTCCATAACCCTGCAAAACCGACCCTCTCCCCATAACGCTGCACAACCCACTCTATCCCCATAACCCTGCACAACCCACCCTCTCTCCATAACCCTGCCCAACCCACTCTGTCCCCATAACCCTGCACAACCCACTCTGTCCCCATAACCCTGCACAACCCACTCTGTCCCCATAACACTGCACAACCCACTCTGTCCCCATAACCCTGCATAACCCACTCTGTCCCCATAACCCTGCACAACCCACTCTGTCCCCATAACCCTGCACAACCCACTCTGTCCCCATAACCGTGCACAACCCTCCCTCTCCCCATAACCCTGCACAACCCACTCTGTCTCAATAACCCTGCACAACCCACTATGTCCCCATAACCCTGCACAACCCACCGTCTCCCCATAACCCTGCACAACCCACTCTGTCGCCATAACCCTGCACAACCCACTCTGTCCCCATAACCCTGCACAACTCACTCTGTCTCCATAACCCTGCACAACCCACTCTGTCCCCATAACCCTACAAAACCCACCCTCTCCCCATAACCCTGCACAACCCACTCTGTCCCCATAACCCTGCACAACCCACTCTGTCCACATAACCCTGCACAACCCACTCTGTCCCCATAACCCTGCACAACCCACTATTTCCCCATGACACTGCACAACCCACTCGGTCCCCATAACCCTGAACAACCCACCCTCTCTCCATAACCCTGAACAACGCACCCTCTCTCCATAACCCTGCACAACCCACTCTGTCCCCATAACCCTGCACAACCCATGGTCTCTCCATAACCCTGCACAACACATTCTGTCCCCATAACACTGCACAACCCACTCTGTCCCCATAACCCTGCACAAACCACTCTGTCCCCAGGACCCTGCACAACCCACTCTGTCCCCATAACCCTGCACAACCCACTCTGTCCCCATAACCCTGCACAACCCACTCTGACTCATGACCCTACACAACCCACCGACTCCCCATAACCCTGCACAACCCATTCTGTCCCAATGTCCCTGCACAACCCACTCTCTCACCATAACCCTGCACAACCCACTCTGTCCCCTTAGCCTACACAACCCACTCTGTCCCCATATCCCTGCACAACCCACTGTCTCCCCATAACCCTGCACAACAGACTCTGTCCCCATAACCCTGCACAACCCACTCTGTCCCCATAACCCTGTAAAACCCACTCTGTCCCCATAACCCTGCACAACCCACCCTCTCTCCATAACCCTGCACAACCCACTCTGTCCCCATAACCCTGCACAACCCACTCTGTCCCAATAACCCTGCACAACCCACTCTGTCCCCATAACCCTGCAAACCCACTCTGTCCCCATAACCCTGCACAAACCACTCTATCCCCAGGACCCTGCACAACCCACTCTCTCCAAATAACCCTGCACAACCCACTCTGGCCCCATAACCCTGCACAACCCACTCTGTCCCCATAACCCTGCACAACCCACTCTGTCCCCATAACCCTGCACAACCCACTCTCTCCCCATAACCCTGCACAACCCACTCTGTCCCCTTAACCCTGCACAACCCAGTCAGTCCACATAACCCTGCACAACCCACTCTGTCCCCATAACCCTGCACATCCACACTGTCCCCTTAACCCTGCACAACCCACTCTGTCCCCATAACCCTGAACAACCCACTCTTTCCCCATAACCCTGCACAACCCACTCTGTCCCAATAAACCGGCACAACCCACTCTGTCCCCATAACCCGGCAAAACCCACCCTTCTCCATAACCCTGCACAACCCAACCTCTTCCTATAACCCTGCACAACTCACTCTGTCCCCTTAACCCTGCACAACCCACTGTCTCCTCATAACCCTGCACAACCCACTCTGTCCCATAACGCTGCACAACCCACTCTGTCCCCATAACCCTGCACAACCCACGGTCTCCTCATAACCCTGCACAACCCACTCTGTCCCCATAACGCTGCACAACCCACTCTGTCCCCATAACCCTGTAAAACCCACTCTGTCCCAATTACCTTGCACAATCCACCCTCTCTGCAAAACCCTGCACAACCCACTCTGTCCCAATAACACTGCACAACCCACTCTGTCCCAATAACACTGCACAACCCACTCTGTCCCAATAACCCTGCACAACCCACTCTGTCCCCATAACCCTGCACAACCCACTCTGTCCCCATAACCCTGCACATCCCACCCTCTCTCCATAGCCCTGCACAACCCACTCTGTCCCCATAACCCTGCACAACCCACTCTGTCCCCATAACGCTGCACAACCCATCTGTCCCCATAACCCTGCACAACCAACTCTGTCCCCATAACCCTGCACAACCCACTCTGTCCCCATAACCCTGCATAACCCACACTGTCCATAAAACCCTGCACAACCCACTCTTTCCCCATAACCCTGCACAACCCACTCTGTCCCCATAACCCTGCACAACCCACTCTGTCCCCATAACCCTGCACAACGCACTCTGTCGCCATAACCCTGCACAACCCACTCTGTCCCCATAACCCAGCACAACCCACTCTGTCCCCATAACCCTGCACAGCCCACTCTGTCCACATAATCCTGCACAACCCACTCTGTCCACATAACCCTGCACAACCCACTCTGTCCCCATAACCATGCAGAACCCACTCTGTCCCCATAACCCTGCACAACCCAATCGGTACCCATAACCCGGCACAACCCACCCTCTCTCCATAACCCTGCACAAACGACTCTGTCCCCATAACCCTGCACAACCCACTCTGTCCCCATAACCCTGCACATCCCACTCTGTCCCCATAACCCTGCACAACCCACTCTGTCCCCATAACCCTGCACAACCCTCTCTGTCCCACTAACCCTGCACAACCCACTCTTTCCCCATAACCCTGCACAAACCACTCTGTCCCGATAACCCTGTACATCCCATTCTGTCCCCATAACCCTGCACATCCCACTCTGTCCCCATAACCCTGCACAACCCACTCTGTCCCCATAACCCTGCACAACCCACTCTATCCCCATAGCCCTGCACAACCCACCCTCTCTCCATAACCCTGCACAACCCACTCTGTCCCCATAACCCTGCACAACCCACTCTGTCCCCATAACCCTGCACAACCCACTCTGTCCCCATAACCGTGCACAACCCAGCCTCTCTCCATAACCCTGCACAACCCACTCTGTCCCCATAACCCTGCACAACCCACTCTGTCCCATAACCCTGCACAACCCACCCTCTCCCCATAAACCTGCACAACCCACTCTGTCCCCAAAACCCTGCACAACCCACTCTGTCCCCATAACCCTGCACAAACCACTCTGTCCCCATAACCCTGCACAACCCACACTGTCCCCATAACCCTGCACAACCCACTCTGTCCCCATAACCCTGCACAACCCACTCTTTCCCCATAACCCTGCACAACCCACTCAATCCCCATAACCCTGCACAACCCACTCTGTCCCCATAACCCTGCACAACACACCCTCTCTCCATAACACTGCACAACCCACTCTCTTCCTATAACCCTGCACAACCCACTCTGTCCCCATAACCCTGCAAAACCCACCCTCTCTCCATAACACTGCACAACCCAAACTCTTCCTATAACCCTGCACAACCCACATTGTCCCCATAACCCTGCACAACCCACTCTGTCCCCATAACCCTGCACAACCAACTCTGTCCCCGTAACCCTGCACAATCCACTCTGTCACCATAACCCTGCACAACCCACTCTGTCCCCATAACCCTGCACAACCCACTCTTTCCAGATAACCCTGCACAACCTACTCTGTCCCCATAACCCTGCACAACCCACTCTGTCCCCATAACCCGGCAAAACCCACCCTCTCTCCATAGCCCTTCACAGCCCAACCTCTTCCTATAAACCTGCACAACCCACTCTGTCCCCATAACCCTGCACAACCCATTGTCTCCCCATAACCCTGCACAACCCACTCTGTCCCCATAACCCTGCACAACCCACTCTGTCCCCATAACTCTGTAAAACCCACTCTGTCCCCATAACCCTGCACAACCCACCCTCTCTCCATAACCCTGCACAACCCACTCTGTCCCCATAACCCTGCACAACCCACTCTGTCCCAATAACCCTGCACAACCCACTCTGTCTCCATAACCCTGCACAACCCACTCTCTCCCCATAACCCTGCACAACCCACCCTCTGTACCTAGCCCTGCACAACCCACTCTCTCTCCATAACCCTGCACAACCCACTCTGTCCCCATAACCCTGCACAACCCACTCTTTCCCCATAACCCTGCACAACCCACTCTGTCCCCATAACCGTGCAGAACCCAGCCTCTCTCCGTAACCCTGCACAACCCACTCTGTCCCCATAACCCTGCACATCCCACCCTCTCTCCATAACCCTGCACAACCCACCCTCTCCCCATAAACCTGCACAACCCACTCTGTCCCCAAAACACTGCACAACCCACTCTGTCCCCATAACCCTGCACAACCCACTCTGTCCCCATAACCCTGCACAAACCAATCTGTCCCCATAACCCTGCACATCCCACTCTGTCCCCATAAACCTGCACAACCCACTCTGTCCCCATAACCCTGCACAACCCACTCTGTCCCCATAACCCTGCACAACCCACTCTGTACCCATAACCCTGCACAACCCATTCTGTCCCCATAACCCTGCACAACCCACCCTCTCTCCCTAACCCTGCACAACCCATTCTGTCCCCATAACATTGCACAACCCACTGTGTCGCAATAACGGTGCACAACCCACTCTGTCCCCATAGCCCTGCACAACCCACCCTCTCCCAATAAACCTGCACAACCCACTCTGTCCCCATAACCCTGCGCAACCCACTCAGTCCCCATAACCCTGCACAACCCACTCTGTCCCCATAACACTGCACAACCCACTCTGTCCACATAACCCTGCACAACCCACTCTGTCCCCATAACCCTGCACAACTGACCCTCTCTCCATAACCCTGCACAACCCACCCTCTCCCCATAACGCTGCACAACCCACTCTATCCCCATAACCCTGCACAACCCACCCTCTCTCCATAACCCTGCCCAACCCACTCTGTCCCCATAACCATGCACAACCCACTCTGTCCCCATAACCCTGCACAACCCACTCTGTCCCCATAACCGTGCACAACCCAGCCTCTCTCCATAACCCTGCACAACCCACTCTGTCCCCATAACCCTGCACATCCCACCCTCTCTCCATAACCCTGCACAACCCACCCTCTCCCCATAAACCTGCACAACCCACTCTGTCCCCAAAACACTGCACAACCCACTCTGTCCCCATAACCCTGCACAAATGACTCTGTCCCCAGGACCCTGCACAACCCACACTGTCCCCATAACCCTGCACAACCCACTCTGTCCCCATAACCCTGCACAACCCACTCTTTCCCCATAACGCTGCACAACCCACTCAATCCCCATAACCCTGCACAACCCACTCTGTCCCCATAACCCTGCACAACACACCCTCTCTCCATAACACTGCACAACCCACTCTCTTCCTATAACCCTGCACAACCCACTCTGTCCCCATAACCCTGCAAAACCCACCCTCTCTCCATAACACTGCACAACCCAAACTCTTCCTATAACCCTGCACAACCCACATTGTCCCCATAACCCTGCACAACCCACTCTGTCCCCATAACACTGCACAACCAACTCTGTCCCCGTAACCCTGCACAATCCACTCTGTCACCATAACCCTGCACAACCCACTCTGTCCCCATAACCCTGCACAACCCACTCTTTCCAGATAACCCTGCACAACCTACTCTGTCCCCATAACCCTGCACAACCCACTCTGTCCCCATAACCCGGCAAAACCCACCCTCTCTCCATAGCCCTTCACAGCCCAACCTCTTCCTATAACCCTGCACAACCCACTCTGTCCCCATAACCCTGCACAACCCATTGTCTCCCCATAACCCTGCACAACCCACTCTGTCCCCATAACCCTGCACAACCCACTCTGTCCCCATAACCCTGTAAAACCCACTCTGTCCCCATAACCCTGCACAACCCACCCTCTCTCCATAACCCTGCACAACCCACTCTGTCCGCATAACCCTGCACAACCCACTCTGTCCCAATAACCCTGCACAACCCACTCTGTCTCCATAACCCTGCACAACCCACTCTCTCCCCATAACCCTGCACAACCCACCCTCTCTACATAACCCTGCACAACCCACTCTCTCTCCATAACCCTGCCCAACCCACTCTCTCCCCATAACCCTGCACAACCCACTCTGTCCCCAAAACCCTGCACAACCCACTCTGTCCCCATAACCGTGCACAACCCAGCCTCTCTCCGTAACCCTGCACAACCCACTCTGTCCCCATAACCCTGCACATCCCACCCTCTCTCCATAACCCTGCACAACCCACCCTCTCCCCATAAACCTGCACAAACCACTCTGTCCCCAAAACACTGCACAACCCACTCTGTCCCCATAACCCTGCACAACCCACTCTGTCCCCATAACCCTGCACAAACCAATCTGTCCCCATAACCCTGCACATCCCACTCTGTCCCCATAAACCTGCACAACCCACTCTGTCCCCATAACCCTGCACAACCCACTCTGTCCCCATAACCCTGCACAACCCACTCTGTACCCATAACCCTGCACAACCCATTCTGTCCCCATAACCCTGCACAACCCACCCTCTCTCCCTAACCCTGCACAACCCACTCTGTCCCCATAACATTGCACAACCCACTGTGTCGCAATAACGGTGCACAACCCACTCTGTCCCCATAGCCCTGCACATCCCACCCTCTCCCAATAACCCTGCACAACCCACTCTGTCCCCATAACCCTGCGCAACCCACTCAGTCCCCATAACCCTGCACAACCCACTCTGTCCCCATAACACTGCACAACCCACTCTGTCCACATAACCCTGCACAACCCACTCTGTCCCCATAACCCTGCACAACTCACTCTTTCCCCATAACCCTGCACAACCCACTCTGTCCCCATAACCCTGCACAACCCACTCTGTCCCCATAACCCGGCAAAACCCACCCTCTCTCCATAACCCTGCACAAACCAACCTCTTCCTATAACCCTGCACAACCCACTCTGTCCCCTTAACCCTGCACAACCCACACTGTCCCCATAACCCTGCAAAACCCACTCTGTCCCCATAACCCTGCACAACCCACTCTGTCCCCATAACCCTGCAAAACCCACTCTGTCCCCATAACCCTGCACAACCCACTCTGTCCGCATAACCCTGCACAACCCACCCTCTCTCCATAACCCTGCACAACCCACTCTGTCCCCATAACCCTGCACAACCCACCCTGTCCCCACATCCCTGCATAACCCACTCTGTCCACGTAACCCTGCACAACCCACTCTGTCCCAATAACCCTGCACAACCCACTCAGTTCCCATAACCCTGCACAACCCACTCTGTCCACATAACCCTGCACAATCCACTCAGTCCCCATAACCCTGCACAACCCACTGTGTCCCCATAACCCTGCACAACCCACTCTGTCCCCATAACCCTGCACAACCCACTCTGTCCCCAGAACCCTGCACAACCCACTCTGTCCCCATAACCCTGCACAACCCACTCTGTCCCCATAACCCTGCACAACCCACTCTGTCCCCATAACCCTGCAGAACCCACTCTGTCCCCATAACCCTGCACAACCCACTCTGTCCCCATAACCCTGCACAACCAAATCTGTCCCCATAAACCTGCACAACCCACTCTGTCCCCATAACCCTGCACAACCCACTCTGTCCCCATAACCCTGCGCAACCCACCATCTCTCCATAACGCTGCACAACCCACTCTGTCCCCATAACCGTGCACAACCCACTCTGTCCCCATAACCCTGCACAACCCACTCTGTCCCCATAACCCTGCACAACCCACTCTGTACACATAACCCTGCACAACCCACTCGGTCCCCATAACCCTGCACAACCCACACTCTCTCCATAACCCTGCACAACCCACTCTGTCCCCATAACTTGGCACAACCCACGCTGTCCCCATAACCCTGCACAACCCACCCTCTCTCCATAACCCTGCACAACCCACTCTGTCCCCATAACATTGCACAACCCACTGTGTCCCCATGACGGTGCACAACCCACTCTGTCCCCATAGTCCTGCACAACCCACCCTCTCCCAATAACCCTGCACAACCCACTCTGTCCCCATAACCCTGCGCAACCCACTCAGTCACCATAATCCTGCACAACCCACTCTGTCCCCATAACACTTCACAACCCACTCTGTCCACATAACCCTGCACAACCCACTCTGTCCCCATAACCCTGCACAACTCACTCTTTCCCCATAACCCTGCACAACCCACTCTGTCCCCATAACCCTGCACAACCCACTCTGTCCCCATAACCCGGCAAAACCCACCCTATCTCCATAACCCTGCACAACCCAACCTCTTCCTATAACCCTGCACAACCCACTCTGTCCCCTTAACCCTGCACAACCCACTCTGTTCCCATAACCCTGCACAACCCACTGTCTCCCCATAACCCTGCACAACCCACACTGTCCCCATAACCCTGCACAACCCACTCTGTCCCCATACTCCTGTAAAACCCACTCTGTCCGCATAACCCTGCAAAACCCACCCTCTCTCCATAACCCTGCACAACCCACTCTGTCCCCATAACCCTGTACAACCCACTCTGTCCGCATAACCCTGCACAACCCACCCTCTCTCCATAACCCTGCACAACCCACTCTGTCCCCATAACCCTGCACAAACCAATCTGTCCCCATAACCCTGCACATCCCACTCAGTCCTCATAAACCTGCACAACCCACTCTGTCCCCATAACCCTGCACAACCCACTCTGTCCCCATAACCCTGCACAACCCACTCTGTACCCATAACCCTGCACAACCCACTCTGTCCCCATAACCCTGCACAACCCACCCTCTCTCCATAACCCTGCACAACCCACTCTGTCCCCATAACCTTGCACAACCCACTCTGTCCCCATAACCCTGCACAACCCACCCTCTCTCCATAACCCTGCACAACCCACTCTGTCCCCATAACCCTGCACAACCCACTCTGTCCCCATAACGGTGCACAACCCACTCTGTCCCCATAGCCCTGCACAACCAACCCTCTCCCAAAAACCCTGCACAACCCACTCTGTCCCCATAACCCTGCACAACCCACTCTGTCCCCATAACCCTGCACAACCCACTCTGTCCCCATAACACTGCACAACCCACTCTGTCCACATAACCCTGCACAACCCACTCTGTCCCCATAACCCTGCACAAACAACTCTGTCCCCATAACCCTGCACAACCCACTCTGTCCCCATAACCCTGCACAACCCACTCTGTCCCCATAACCCTGCACAACCCACCCTATCTCCATAAGCCTGTACAACCCAACCTCTTCCTATAACCCTGCACAACCCACTCTGTCCCCTTAACCCTGCACAACCCACTCTGTCCCCATAACCCTGCACAACCCACTGTCTCCCCATAACCCTGCACATCCCACTCTGTCCCCATAACCCTGCACAACCCACTCTGTCCCCATAATCCTGTAAAACCCACTGTGTCCGCATAACCCTGCACAACCCACCCTCTCTCCATAACCCTGCACAACCCAAAACGTCCCCATAACCCTGCACAACCCACTCTGTCCCAATAACCCTGCACAACCCACTCTGTCTCAATAACCCAGCACAACCCACTCTCTCCCCATAACCCTGCACAACCCACCATCTCTCCATAACCCTGCACAACCCACTCTGTCCCCAAAACCCTGCGCAAACCAATCTGTCCCCATAACCCTGCACATCCCAATCAGTCCCCATAAACCTGCACAACCCACTCTGTCCCCATCACCCTGCACAACACAATCTGTCCCCATTAACCTGCACATCCCACTCTCTCTCCATATACCTGCACAACCCACTCTCTCCCCATAACCCTGCACAACCCAATCTGTCCACATAATGCTGCACAACCCATCTGTCCCCATAACCCTGCACAACCCACTCTGTCCCCATAAACCTGCACAACCCACTCTGTCCCCACATCCCTGCATAACCCACTCTGTCCACATAACACTGCACAACCCACTCTGTCCCCATAACCCTGCACAACCCACTCTCTCTCCATAACCCTGCACAACCCACCCTCTCCCCATAACCCTGCACAACTCACCCTCTCTCTATAACCCTGCACAACCCTCTCTGTCCCCATAACCTTGAACATCCCACTCTGTCCCCATAACACTGCACAACCCACTCTGTCCCCATAACCCTGCACAAACCACTCTGTCCCCAGGATCCTGCACAACCCACTCTGTCCCCATAACCCTGCACAACCCACTCTGTCCCCATAACCCTGCACAACCCACTCTGTCCTGATAACCCTGCACAACCCACTCTGTCCCCATAACCCTGCACAACCCACTCTGTCCCCATAACCCTGCACAACCCACTCTGTCCCCGTAACCCTGCACAACCCACCCTCTCTCCATAACCCTGAGCAAACAAACCTCTTCCCATAACCCTGCACAACCCATTCTGTCCCCATAACCCTGCACATCCCACCCTCTCTCCATAAACCTGCACAACCCACTCTCTCCCCATAACACTGCACAACCCACTCTGTCCACATAACGCTGCACAACCCATCTGTCCCCATAACCGTGCACAGCCCAATCTGTCCCCATAACCCTGCACAACCCACTCTGTCCCCATAACCCTGCACAACCCACTCTGTACCCATATCCCTGCACAACCCACTCTGTCCCCATAACCCTGCACAACCCACCCTCTCTCCATAACCCTGCACAACCCACTCTGTCCCCATAACTTGGCACAACCCACTCTGTCCCCATAACCCTGCACAACCCACCCTCTCTCCATAACCCTGCACAACCCACTCTGTCCCCATAACATTGCACAACCCACTGTGTCCCCATAACGGTGCACAACCCACTCTGTCCCCATAGCCCTGCACAACCCACCCTCTCCCAATAACCCTGCACAACCCACTCTGTCCCCATAACCCTGCACAACCCACTCAGTCCCCATAAACCTGCACAATCCACTCTGTCCCCATAACACTGCACAACCCACTCTGTCCACATAACCCTGCACAACCCACTCTGTCCCCATAACCCTGCACAACTCACTCTATCCCCATAACCCTGCACAACCCACTCTGTCCCCATAACCCGGCACAACCCACTCTGTCCCCATAACCCGGCAAAACCCACCCTATCTCCATAACCCTGCACAACCCAACCTCTTCCTATAACCCTGCACAACCCACTCTGTCCCCTTAACCCTGCACAACCCACTCTGTTCCCATAACCCTGCACAACCCACTGTCTCCCCATAACCCTGCACAACCCACTCTGTCCCCATAACCCTGCACAACCCACTCTGTCCCCATAATCCTGTAAAACCCACTCTGTCCGCATAACCCTGCACAAACCCCCCTCTCTCCATAACCCTGCACAACCCACTCTGTCCCCATAACCCTGCACAACCCACTCTGTCCCAATAACCCTGCACAACCCACTCTGTCTCAATAACCAAGCACAACCCACTCTCTCCCCATAACCCTGCACAACCCACCTTCACTCCATAACCCTGCACAACCCACTCTCTCTCCATAACCCTGCACAACCCACTCTGTCCCCATAACCCTGCACAAACCAATCTGTCCCCATAACCCTGCACATCCCACTCAGTCCCCATAAACCTGCACAACCCACTCTGTCCCCATAACCCTGCACAACCCACTCTGTCCCCATAACCCTGCACAACCCACTCTGTACCCATAACCCTGCACAACCCACTCTGTCCCCATAACCCTGCACAACCCACCCTCTCTCCATAACCCTGCACAACCCACACTGTCCCCATAACTTGGCACAACCCATTCTGTCCCCATAACCCTGCACAACCCACCCTCTCTCCCTAACCCTGCACAACCCACTCTGTCCCCATAACATTGCACAACCCACTGTGTCGCAATAACGGTGCACAACCCACTCTGTCCCCATAGCCCTGCACAACCCACCCTCTCCCAATAACCCTGCACAACCCACTCTGTCCCCATAACCCTGCGCAACCCACTCAGTCCCCATAACCCTGCACAACCCACTCTGTCCCCATAACACTGCACAACCCACTCTGTCCACATAACCCTGCACAACCCACTCTGTCCCCATAACCCTGCACAACTCACTCTTTCCCCATAACCCTGCACAACCCACTCTGTCCCCATAACCCTGCACAACCCACTCTGTCCCCATAACCCGTCAAAACCCACCCTATCTCCATAAGCCTGTACAACCCAACCTCTTCCTATAACCCTGCACAACCCACTCTGTCCCCTTAACCCTGCACAACCCACTCTGTCCCCATAACCCTGCACAACCCACTGTCTCCCCATAACCCTGCACATCCCACTCTGTCCCCATAAACCTGCACAACGCACTCTGTCCCCATAATCCTGTAAAACCAACTGTGTCCGCATAACCCTGCACAACCCACCCTCTCTCCATAACCCTGCACAACCCATTATCTCCCCATAAACCTGCACAACCCACTCTGTCCCAATAACCCTGCACAACCCACTCTGTCTCAATAACCCTGCACAACCCACTCTCTCGCCATAACCCTGCACAACCCACCATCCCTCCATAACCCTGCACAACCCACTCTGTCCCCAAAACCCTGCGCAAACCAATCTGTCCCCATAACCCTGCACATCCCACTCAGTCCCCATAAACCTGCACAACCCACTCTGTCCCCATAACCCTGCACAACCCACTCTGTCCCCATAACCCTGCACAACCCACTCTGTCCCCATAACCCTGCACATCACACCCTCTCTCCATAAACCTGCACAACCCACTCTCTCCCCATAACCCTGCACAACCCACTCTGTCCACATAACGCTGCACAACCCACTCTGTCCCCATAAACCTGCAAAACCCACTCTGTCCCCACATCCCTGCATAACCCACTCTGTCCACATAACACTGCACAACCCACTCTGTCCCCATAACCCTGCACAACCCACTCTCTCTCCAAAACCCTGCACAACCCACCCTCTCCCCATAACCCTGCACAACTCACCCTCTCTCCATAACCCTGCACAACCCTCTCGGTCCCCATAACCTTGAACATCCCACTCTGTCCCCATAACACTGCACAACCCACTCTGTCCCCATAACCCTGCACAAACCACTCTTTCCCCAGGACCCTGCACAACCCACTCTGTCCCCATAACCCTGCACAACCCACTCTGTCCCCATAACCCTGCACAACCCACTCTGTCCAGATAACCCTGCACAACCCACTCTGTCCCCATAACCCTGCACAACCCACTCTGTCCCCATAACCCTGCACAACCCACTCTGTCCACGTAACCCTGCACAACCCACCCTCTCTCCATAACCCTGCGCAACCCAACCTCTTCCCATAACCCTGCACAACCCACTGTGTCCCCATAACCCTGCACATCCCACCCTCTCTCCATAAACCTGCATAACCCACTCTCTCCCCATGACACTGCACAACCCACTCTGTCCACATAACGCTGCACAACCCATCTGTCCCAATAACCCTGCACAACCCACTCTG
Organism: Carcharodon carcharias; assembly: GCF_017639515.1. NCBI lineage: Eukaryota > Metazoa > Chordata > Chondrichthyes > Lamniformes > Lamnidae > Carcharodon > Carcharodon carcharias. The sequence goes on along the minus strand of NW_024470568.1, from coordinate 282,757 downwards.
TCCCCATAACCCTGCACAACCCACTCTGTCCCCACATCCCTGCATAACCCACTCTGTCCACATAACACTGCACAACCCACTCTGTCCCCATAACCCTGCACAACCCACTCTCTCTCCATAACCCTGCACAACCCACCCTCTCCCCATAACCCTGCACAACTCACCCTCTCTCCACAACCCTGCACAACCCTCTCTGTCCCCATAACCTTGCACAACCCACTCTGTCCCCATAACACTGCACAACCCACTCTGTCCCCATAACCCTGCACAAACCACTCTGTCCCCAGGACCCTGCACAACCCACTCTGTCCCCATAACCCTGCACAACCCACTCTGACCCATAACCCTGCACAACCCACTCTGTCCCCATAAAACTGCACAACCCACTCTGTCCCCATAACCCTGCACAACCCAGTCTGTCCCCATAACCCTGCACGACCCACTCTGTCCCCGTAACCCTGCACAACCCACCCTCTCTCCATAACCCTGCGCAACCCAACCTCTTCCTATAACCCTGCACATCCCACTCTGTCCCCATAAACCTGCACAACCCACCCTCTCTCCATAACCCTGCACAACCCTAACTCTTCCTAAAACCCTGCACAACCCACTCTGTCCCCATAACCCTGCACAACCCACTCTGTCCCCATAACCCTGCACAACCAACTCTGTCCCCATAACCCTGCACGACCCACTCTGTCCCCGTAACCCTGCACAACCCACTCTGTCCACATAACCCTGCACAACCCACTCTGTCCCCATAACCCTGCACAACTCACTCTTTCCCCATAACCCTGCACAACCCACTCTGTCCCCATAACCCTGCACAACCCACTCTGTCCCCATAACCCGTCAAAACCCACCCTATCTCCATCACCCTGTACAACCCAACCTCTTTCTATAACCCTGCACAACCCACTCTGTCCCCTTAACCCTGCACAACCCACTCTGTCCCCATAACCCTGCACAACCCACTGTCTCCCCATAACCCTGCACATCCCACTCTGTCCCCATAAACCTGCACAACGCACTCTGTCCCCATAATCCTGTAAAACCAACTGTGTCCGCATAACCCTGCACAACCCACCCTCTCTCCATAACCCTGCACAACCCATTATCTCCCCATAAACCTGCACAACCCACTCTGTCCCAATAACCCTGCACAACCCACTCTGTCTCAATAACCCTGCACAACCCACTCTCTCGCCATAACCCTGCACAACCCACCATCTCTCCATAACCCTGCACAACCCACTCTGTCCCCATAACCCTGCACAACCCACTCTGTCCCCATAACCCTGCACAACCCACTCTGTCCCCATAACCCTGCACAACCCACTCTGTCCCCATAACCCTGCACAACCCACTCTGTCCCCATAACCCTGCACAACCCACTCTGTCCCCATAACCCTGCACAACCCACCTCTTCTCCCATAACCCTGCACAACCCACTCTGTCCCCATAACCCTGCACAACCCACTCTGTCCCCATAACCCTGCACAACCCACTCTGTCCCCATAACCCTGCACAACCCACTCTGTCCCCATACCCTGCACAACCCACTCTGTCCACATAACCCTGCACAACCCACTCTGTCCCCATAACCCTGCACAACCCACTCTGTCCCCATAACCCTGCACAACCCACTCTCTCCCCATAACCCTGCACAACCCACCTCTGTCCCATAACCCTGCAGAACCCACTCTGTCCCAAAAACCCTGCACAACCCACTCTGTCCCCATAACCCTGCACAACCCACTCTGTCCCCATAACCGTGCACAACCCACTCTGTCCCCATAACACTGCATAACCCACTCTGTCCCCATAACCCTGCACAACCCACTCTGTACCCATAACCCTGCACAACCCACTCTGTCCCCATAACCCTGCACAACCCACCCTCTCTCCATAACCCTGCACAACCCACTCTGTCCCATAACCCTGCACAACCCACTCTGTCCCATAACCCTGCACAACCCACTCTGTCCCATAACCCTGCACAACCCACTCTGTCCCATAACCCTGCACAACCCACTCTGTCCCCATAACCCTGCACAACCCACCTTCTCTCCATAACCCTGCACAACCCACTCTCTCTCCATAACCCTGCAGAACCCACTCTGTCCCCATAACGCTGCACAACCCCTCTGTCCCCATAACCCTGCACAACCCACTCTGTCCCGATAACCCTGCACAACCCACTCTGTCCCCATAACCCTGCACAACCAACTCTGTCCCCATAACCCTGCACAACCCACTCTGTCCCCATAACCCTGCACAACCCACTCTGTCCCCATAACCCTGCACAACCCACTCTGTCCCCATAACCCTGCACAACCCACTCTGTCCCCATAACCCTGCACAACCCACTCTGTCCCCATAACCCTGCACAACCCACTCTGTCCCCATAACCCTGCACAACCCACTCTGTCCCCATAACCCTGCACAACCCACTCTGTCCCCATAACCCTGCACAACCCACTCTGTCCCCATAACCCTGCACAACCCACTCTGTCCCCATAACCCTGCACAACCCACTCTGTACCCATAACCCTGCACAACCCACTCTGTCCCCATAACCCTGCACAACCCACCCTCTCCCCATAACCCTGCACAACCCACTCTGTCCCCATAACCCTGCGCAACCCACCATCTCTCCATAACCCTGCACAACCCACTCTGTCCCCATAACCCTGCACAACCCACTCTGTCCCCATAACCCTGCACAACCCACTCTGTCCCCATAACCCTGCACAACCCACTCTGTCCCCATAACCCTGCACAACCCACTCTGTCCCATAACCATGCACAACCCACTCTGTCCCCTAACCCTGCACAACCCACCTCTGTCCCATAACCCTGCACAACCCACTCTGTCCCCATAACCCTGCACAACCCACTCTGTCCCCATAACCCAGCACAACCCACTCTGTCCCCATAACCCTGCACAACCCACTCTGTCCCCATAACCCTGCACAACCCACTCTGTCCCCATAACCCTGCACAACCCACTCTGTCCCCATAACCCTGCACAACCCACTCTGTCCCCATAACCCTGCACAACCCACTCTGTCCCCATAACCCTGCACAACCCACTCTGTCCCCATAACCCTGCACAACCCACTCTGTCCCATAACCCTGCACAACCCACTCTGTCCCCATAACCCTGCACAACCCACTCTGTCCCCATAACCCTGCACAACCCACTCTGTCCCCATAACCCTGCACAACCCACTCTGTCCCATAACCCTGCACAACCCACTCTGTCCCCATAACCCTGCACAACCCACTCTGTCCCCATAACCCTGCACAACCCACTCTGTCCCCATAACCCTGCACAACCCACTCTGTCCCCATAACCCTGCACAACCCACTCTGTCCCCATAACCCGGCACAACCGACTCTGTCCCATAAACCTGCACAACCCACTCTCTCCCCATAACCCTGCAAAACCCACTCTGTCCCCATAACCCAGCACAACCCACTCTCTCTCCATAACCCTGCACAACCCACTCTCTCCCCATAACCCTGCACAACCCACTCTGTCCCCATAACCCTGCACAACCCACTCTGTCCCCATAACCCTGCACAACCCACTCTGTCCCCATAACCCTGCAAAACCCACCCTCTCTCCATAACCCTGCACAACCCACTCTTTCCCATAACCCTGCACAACCCACTCTCTAACCATAACCCTGCGCAACCCGCACTGTCCCCATAACCCTGCACAACCCACTCTCTCCCCATAACCCTGCACAACCCACTCTGTCCCCATAACCCTGCACAACCCACTCTGTCCCCATAACCCTGCACAACCCACTCTGTCCCCATAACCCTGCACAACCCACTCTGTCCCCATAACCCTGCACAACCCACTCTGTCCCCATAACCCTGCACAACCCACTCTGTCCCCATAACCCTGCACAACCCACTCTGTCCCCATAACCCTGCACAACCCACTCTGTCCCCATAACCCTGCACAACCCACTCTGTCCACATAACCCTGCACAACCCACTCTGTCCCCATAACCCTGCACAACCCACTCAGACCCATAACCCTGCAAAACCCACTCTGTCCCCATAACCCTGCACAACCCACCTAATCCCCATAACCCTGCACAACCCACTCTGTCCCCATAACCCTGCACAACCCGCCCTCTCCTCATAACGCTGCACAACCCACCCTCTCCCAATAACCCTGAACAACCCACTCTGTCCCCATAACCCTGCACAACCCACTCTGTCCCCATAGCCCTGCACAACCCACTCTGTCCCCATAACCCTGCACATCCCACCCTCTCCGCATAACCCTGCACAACCCACTCTGTCCCCATAACCCTGCAAAACCCCCTCTGTCCCCATAACCCTGCACAACCCACTCTGTCCCATAACCCTGCACAACCCACCTCTCTCCCATAACCCTGCACAACCCACCTCGTCCCCATAACCCTGCACAACCCACTCTGTCCCCATAACCCTGCACAACCCACTCTGTCCCATAACCCTGCACAACCCACTCTGTCCCCATAACCCTGCACAACCCACTCTGTCCCCATAACCCTGCACAACCCACTCTGTCCCCATAACCCTGCACAACCCACTCTGTCCCATAACCCTGCACAACCCACTCTGTCCCCATAACCCTGCACAACCCACTCTGTCCCCATAACCCTGCACAACCCACTCTGTCCCCATAACCCTGCACAACCCACTCTGTCCCCATAACCCTGCACAACCCACTCTGTCCCCATAACCCTGCACAACCCACTCTGTCCCCATAACCCTGCACAACCCACTCTGTCCCCATAACCCTGCACAACCCACTCTGTCCCCATAACCCTGCACAACCCACTCTGTCCCATAACCCTGCACAACCCACTCTGTCCCCATAACCCTGCACAACCCACTCTGTCCCATAACCCTGCACAACCCACTCTGTCCCCATAACCCTGCACAACCCACTCTGTCCCCATAACCCTGCACAACCCACTCTGTCCCCATAACCCTGCACAACCCACTCTCTCCCATAACCCTGCACAACCCACTCTGTCCCCATAACCCTGCACAACCCACTCTGTCCCCATAACCCTGCACAACCCACTCTGTCCCATAACCCTGCACAACCCACTCTGTCCCCATAACCCTGCACAACCCACTCTGTCCCCATAACCCTGCACAACCCACTCTGTCCCCATAACCCTGCACAACCCACTCTGTCCCCATAACCCTGCACAACCCACTCTGTCCCCATAACCCTGCACAACCCACTCTGTCCCATAACCCTGCACAACCCACTCTGTCCCCATAACCCTGCACAACCCACTCTCTCCCATAACCCTGCACAACCCACTCTGTCCACATAACCCTGCACAACCCACTCTGTCCCCATAACCCTGCACAACCCACTCAGTCCCCATAACCCTGCACAACCCACTCTGTCCCCATAACCCTGCACAACCCACTCTGTCCCCATAACCCTGCACAACCAACTCTGTCCCCATAACCCTGCACAACCCACTCTGTCCCCATAACCTGCACAACCCACTCTTTCCCCATAACCCTGCAAAACCCACTCTGTCCCCATAACCCTGCACAACCCACTCTGTCCCCATAACCCTGCACAACCCACTCTGTCCCCATAACCCTGCACAACCCACTCTGTCCCCATAACCCTGCACAACCCACTCTGTCCCCATAACCCTGCACAACCCACTCTGTCCCATAACCCTGCACAACCCACTCTGTCCCCATAACCCTGCACAACCCACTCTGTCCCCATAACCCTGCACAACCCACTCTGTCCCCATAACCCTGCACAACCCACTCTGTCCCCATAACCCTGCACAACCCACTCTGTCCCCATAACCCTGCACAACCCACTCTGTCCCCATAACCCTGCACAACCCACCCTCTCTCCATAACCCTGCACAACCCACTCTGTCCCAATAACCCTGCACAACCCACTCTGTCCCCATAACCCTGCACAACCCACTCTGTCCCCATAACCCTGCACAACCCACTCTGTCCCCATAACCCTGCACAACCCACTCTGTCCCCATAACCCTGCACAACCCACTCTGTCCCATAACCCTGCACAACCCACTCTGTCCCCATAACCCTGCACAACCCACTCTGTCCCCATAACCCTGCACAACCCACTCTGTCCCCATAACCCTGCACAACCCACTCTGTCCCCATAACCCTGCACAACCCACCTCTGTCCCATAACCCTGCACAACCCACTCTGTCCCCATAACCCTGCACAACCCACTCTGTCCATAACCTGCACAACCCACTCTTCCATAACCCTGCAAAACCCAATCTGTCCCCATAACCCTGCACAACCCACTCTGTCCCCATAACCCTGCACAACCCACTCTGTCCCATAACCCTGCACAACCCACTCTGTCTCCCTAACCCTGCACAACCCACCTCTTTCACCCATAACCTGCACAACCCACTCTGTCCCCATAACCTGCACAACCCATCTGTCCCCATAACCTGCACAACCCACTCTGTCCCCATAACCCTGCACAACCCACTCTGTCCCCATAACCCTGCACAAACCCACTCTGTCCCATAACCCTGCACAACCCACTCTGTCCCCATAACCCTGCACAACCCCCTCTGTCCCATAACCCTGCACAACCCACTCTGTCCCATAACCTGCACAACCCACTCTGTCCCATAACCCTGCACAACCCAGTCTGTCCCTTAAACCCTGCACAACCCACTCTCTCCCCATAACCCTGCACCAACCCACTCTGTCCCCATAACCCTGCACAAACCCACTCTCTCCCATAACCCTGCACAACCCACTCTGTCCCCATAACCTGTACAACCCACTCTGTCCCCGTGACCCTGCACAACCCACCTCTCTCCATAACCCTGCACAACCCACTCTGTCCCCATAACCCTGCACAACCCACTCTGTCCCCATAACCCTGCACAACCCACTCTGTCCCCATAACCCTGCACAACCCACTCTGTCCCATAACCCTGCACAACCCACTCTGTCCCCATAACCCTGCACCATCCACTCTGTCCCAATAACCCTGCACAACCCACTCTGTCCCCATAACCCTGCACAACCCAATCTCTTTCCCATAACCCTGCACAACCCACCTTCTCCCCATAACCCTGCACAACCCACTCTCTCTCCATAACCCTGCACAACCCACTCTGTCCCCATAACGCTGCACAACCCACTCTGTCCCCATAACCCTGCACAACCCACTCTGTCCCCATAACCCTGCACAAACCCACTCTGTCCCCATAACCCTGCACAACCCACTCTGTCCCATAACCCTGCACAACCCACTCTGTCCCCATAACCCTGCACAACCCACTCTGTCCCCATAACCCTGCACAACCCACTCTGTCCCCATAACCCTGCACAACCCACTCTGTCCCCATAACCCTGCACAACCCACTCTGTCCCATAACCCTGCACAACCCACTCTGTCCCCATAACCCTGCACAACCCACTCTGTCCCCATAACCCTGCACAACCCACTCTGTCCCCATAACCCTGCACAACCCACTCTGTCCCCATAACCCTGCACAACCCACTCTGTCCCCATAACCCTGCACAACCCACTCTGTCCCCATAACCCTGCACAACCCACTCTGTCCCCATAACCCTGCACAACCCACTCTGTCCCCATAACCCTGCACAACCCACTCTGTCCCCATAACCCTGCACAACCCACTCTGTCCCCATAACCCTGCACAACCCACTCTGTCCCCATAACCCTGCACAACCCACTCTGTCCCCATAACCCTGCACAACCCACTCTGTCCCATAACCCTGCACAACCCACTCTCTCCCATAACCCTGCACAACCCACTCTGTCCCCATAACCCTGCACAACCCACTCTGCTCCCATAACCCTGCACAACCCACTCTGTCCCCATAACCTGCACAACCCACTCTGTCCCCATAACCCTGCACAACCCACTCTCTCCCATAACCCTGCACAACCCACTCTGTCCCCATAACCCTGCACAACCCACTCTGTCCCATAACCCTGCACAACCACTCTGTCCCCATAACCCTGCACAACCCACTCTGTCCCCATAACCCTGCACAACCCACTCTGTCCCCATAACCCTGCACAACCCACTCTGTCCCCATAACCCTGCACAACCCACTCTGTCCCCATAACCCTGCACAACCCACTCTGTCCCCATAACCCTGCACAACCCACTCTGTCCCCATAACCCTGCACAACCCACTCTGTCCCCATAACCCTGCACAACCCACTCTGTCCCCATAACCCTGCACAACCCACTCTGTCCCCATAACCCTGCACAACCCACTCTGTCCCCATAACCCTGCACAACCCACTCTGTCCCCATAACCCTGCACAACCCACTCTGTCCCATAACCCTGCACAACCCACTCTGTCCCCATAACCCTGCACATCCCACTCTGTCCCAATAACCCTGCACAACCCAATCTGTCCCCATAACCCTGCACAACCCACTCTGACCCATAACCCTGCACAACCCACTCTGTCCCCATAACCCTGCACAACCAACTCTGTCCCCATAACCCTGCACAACCCACTCTGTCCCCATAACCCTGCACAACCCAATCTTTCTCAATAACCCTGCACAACCCACTCTGTCCCCATAACCCGGCACAACCCCTTCTGTCCCATAAACCTGCACAACCCACTCTCTCCCCATAACCCTGCACAACCCACTCTGTCCCCATAACCCTGCACAACCCACTCTCTCCGCATAACCCTGCACAACCCACTCTGTCCCCATAACCCTGCACAACCAACGTTTTCCCCATAACCCTGCACAACCCACTCTGTCCCCATAACCCTGCACAACCCACTCTGTCCCCATAACCCTGCACAACCCTTTCTGTCCCTTAACCCTGCACACCCACTCTGTCCCCATAACCCTGCACAACCCACTCTGTCCCCATAACCCTGCACAACCACTCTGCTCCCATAACCCTGCACAACCCACTCTGTCCCAATAACCCTGCACAACCCACTCTGTCTCCATAACATTGCACAACCCACTCTCACCCCATAACCCTGCACAACCCACCCTCTCTCCATAACCATGCACAACCCACTCTCTCTCGATAGCCCTGCACAACCCACTCTGTCCCCATAACCCTGCACATCTCCACCCTCTCCGCATAACCCTGCACAACCCACTCTGTCCCAATAACCCTGCACAACCCACTCTCTCCCCATAACCCTGCACAACCCACTCTCTCCCCATAACCCTGCACAACCCACTCTGTCCCCATAACCCTGCACAACCCACTCTGTCCCCATACCCTGCAGAACCCACTCTGTCCCAAAAACCCTGCACAACCCACTCTGTCCCCATAACCCTGCACAACCCACTCTGTCCCCATAACCGTGCACAACCCACTCTGTCCCCATAACCCTGCACAACCCACTCTGTCCCCATAACCCTGCACAACCCACTCTGTCCCCATAACCCTGCACAACCCACTCTGTCCCCATAACCCTGCACAACCCACTCTGTCCCCATAACCTGCACAACCCACTCTGTCCCCATAACCCTGCACAACCCACTCTGTCCCCATAACCCTGCACAACCCACTCTGTCCCCATAACCCTGCACAACCCACTCTGTCCCCATAACCCTGCACAACCCACTCTGTCCCCATAACCCTGCACAACCCACTCTGTCCCCATAACCTGCACAACCCACCTCTTCCCATAACCCTGCACAACACACTCTGTCCCCATAACCCTGCACAACCCACTCTGTCCCCATAACCCTGCACAACCCACTCTGTCCCCATAACCCTGCACAACCCACTCTGTCCCCATAACCCTGCACAACCCACTCTGTCCCCATAACCCTGCACAACCCACTCTGTCCCCATAACCCTGCACAACCCACTCTCTCCCATAACCCTGCACAACCCACTCTGTCCCCATAACCCTGCACAACCCACTCTGTCCCCATAACCCTGCACAACCCACTCTGTCCCCATAACCCTGCACAGGCCACTCTCTCCCCATAACACTGCACAACCCACTCTGTCCCCATAACCCTGCACAACCCACTCTGTCCCCATAACCCTGCACAACCCACTCTGTCCCCATAACCCTGCACAACCCACTCTGTCCCCATAACCCTGCACAACCCACTCTGTCCCCATAACCCTGCACAACCCACTCTGTCCCCATAACCCTGCACAACCCACTCTGTCCCATAACCCTGCACAACCCACTCTGTCCCCATAACCCTGCACAACCCACTCTGTCCCATAACCCTGCACAACCCACTCTGTCCCCATAACCCTGCACAACCCACTCTGTCCCCATAACCCTGCACAACCCACTCTGTCCCCATAACCCTGCACAACCCACTCTGTCCCCATAACCCTGCACAACCCACTCTGTCCCCATAACCCTGCACAACCCACTCTGTCCCCATAACCCTGCACAACCCACTCTGTCCCCATAACCCTGCACAACCCACTCTGTCCCCATAACCCTGCACAACCCACTCTGTCCCCATAACCCTGCACAACCCACTCTGTCCCCATAACCCTGCACAACCCACTCTGTCCCCATAACCCTGCACAACCCACTCTGTCCCCATAACCCTGCACAACCCACTCTGTCCCCATAACCTGCACAACCCACTCTGTCCCCATAACCCTGCACAACCCACTCTGTCCCCATAACCCTGCACAACCCACTCTGTCCCCATAACCCTGCACAACCCACTCTGTCCCCATAACCCTGCACAACCCACTCTGTCCCCATAACCCTGCACAACCCACTCTGTCCCCATAACCCTGCACAACCCACTCTGTCCCCATAACCCTGCACAACCCACTCTGTCCCCATAACCCTGCACAACCCACTCTGTCCCCATAACCCTGCACAACCCACTCTGTCCCCATAACCCTGCACAACCCACTCTGTCCCCATAACCCTGCACAACCCACTCTGTCCCCATAACCCTGCACAACCCACTCTGTCCCCATAACCCTGCACAACCCTTTCTGTCCCCATAACACTGCACAACCCACTCTCTCCCCATAACCCTGCACAACCCACTCTGTCCCATAACCATGCACAACCCACTCTGTCCCCATAACCCTGCACAACCCACTCTGTCCCCATAACCCTGCACAACCCACTCTGTCCCCATAACCCTGCACAACCCACTCTGTCCCCATAACCCTGCACAACCCACTCTGTCCCCATAACCCTGCACAACCCACTCTGTCCCCATAACCCTGCACAACCCACTCTGTCCCCATAACCCTGCACAACCCACTCTCTCCCATAACCCTGCACAACCCACTCTGTCCCATAACCCTGCACAACCCACCTCTGTCCCATAACCCTGCACAACCCACTCTGTCCCATAACCCTGCACAACCCACTCTGTCCCCATAACCCTGCACAACCCACTCTGTCCCCATAACCCTGCACAACCCACTCTGTCCCCATAACCCTGCACAACCCACTCTGTCCCATAACCCTGCACAACCCACTCTGTCCCCATAACCCTGCACAACCCACTCTGTCCCCATAACCTGCACAACCCACTCTGTCCCATAACCCTGCACAACCCACTCTGTCCCCATAACCCTGCACAACCCACTCTGTCCCCATAACCCTGCACAACCCACTCTGTCCCCATAACCCTGCACAACCCACTCTGTCCCCATAACCCTGCACAACCCACTCTGTCCCATAACCCTGCACAACCCACTCTGTCCCCATAACCCTGCACAACCCACTCTGTCCCCATAACCCTGCACAACCCACTCTGTCCCCATAACCCTGCACAAACCCACTCTGTCCCCAAAACCCTGCACAACCCACTCTGTCCCCATAACCCTGCACAACCCATTCAGTCCCCATAATCCTGCACAACCCACTCTGTCCCCATAACCCTGCACAACCCACTCTGTCCCCATAACCCTGCAGAACCCACTCTTTCTCCATAACCCTGCACAACCCACTCTGTCCCCATAACCCTGCACAACCCACTCTGTCCCATAAACCTGCACAACCCACTCTGTCCCCATAACCCTGCACAACCCACTCTGTCCCCATAACCCTGCACAACCCACTCTGTCCCCATAACCCTGCACAACCCACTCTTCCCCATAACCCTGCACAACCCACTCTGTCCCCATAACCCGGCACAACCGACTCTGTCCCATAAACCTGCACAACCCACTCTCTCCCCATAACCCTGCAAAACCCACTCTGTCCCCATAACCCAGCACAACCCACTCTGTCCCCATAACCCTGCACAACCCACTCTGTCCCCATAACCCTGCACAACCCACTCTGTCCCCATAACCCTGCACAACCCACTCTGTCCCCATAACCCTGCACAACCCACTCTGTCCCCATAACCCTGCACAACCCACTCTGTCCCCATAACCCTGCACAACCCACTCTGTCCCCATAACCCTGCACAACCCACTCTGTCCCCATAACCCTGCACAACCCACTCTGTCCCCATAACCCTGCACAACCCACTCTGTCCCCATAACCCTGCACAACCCACCTCTCTCCATAACCCTGCACAACCCACTCTGTCCCCATAACCTGCACAACCCACTCTGTCCCCATAACCCTGCACAACCCACTCTGTCCCATAACCCTGCACAACCCACTCTGTCCCATAACCCTGCACAACCCACTCTGTCCCCATAACCCTGCACAACCCACTCTGTCCCCATAACCCTGCACAACCCACTCTGTCCCCATAACCCTGCACAACCCACTCTGTCCCCATAACCCTGCACAACCCACTCTGTCCCCATAACCCTGCACAACCCACTCTGTCCCCATAACCCTGCACAACCCACTCTGTCCCCATAACCCTGCACAACCCACTCTGTCCCATAACCCTGCACAACCCACTCTGTCCCCATAACCCTGCACAACCCACTCTGTCCCCATAACCCTGCACAACCCACTCTGTCCCCATAACCCTGCACAACCCACTCTGTCCCCATAACCCTGCACAACCCACTCTGTCCCCATAACCCTGCACAACCCACTCTGTCCCCATAACCCTGCACAACCCACTCTGTCCCCATAACCCTGCACAACCCACTCTGTCCCCATAACCCTGCACAACCCACTCTGTCCCCATAACCCTGCACAACCCACTCTGTCCCCATAACCCTGCACAACCCACTCTGCTCCCATAACCCTGCACAACCCACTCTGTCCCCATAACCCTGCACAACCCACTCTGTCCCATAACCCTGCACAACCCACTCTGTCCCCATAACCCTGCACAACCCACTCTGTCCCCATAACCCTGCACAACCCACTCTGTCCCCATAACCCTGCACAACCCACTCTGTCCCCATAACCCTGCACAACCCACTCTGTCCCCATAACCCTGCACAACCCACTCTGTCCCCATAACCCTGCACAACCCACTCTGTCCCCATAACCTGCACAACCCACTCTGTCCCATAACCCTGCACAACCCACTCTGTCCCCATAACCCTGCACAACCCACTCTGTCCCCATAACCCTGCACAACCCACTCTGTCCCCATAACCCTGCACAACCCACTCTGTCCCCATAACCCTGCACAACCCACTCTGTCCCATAACCCTGCACAACCCACTCTGTCCCCTTAACCCTGCACAACCCACTCTGTCCCCATAACCCTGCACAACCCACTCTGTCCCCATAACCCTGCACAACCCACTCTGTCCCCATAACCCTGCACAACCCACTCTGTCCCCATAACCCTGCACAACCCACTCTGTCCCCATAACCCTGCACAACCCACTCTGTCCCCATAACCCTGCACAACCCACTCTGTCCCCATAACCCTGCACAAACCAACCTCTGTCCATAACCCTGCACAACCCACTCTGTCCCATAAACCCTGCACAACCACTCTGTCCCCATAACCCTGCACAACCCACTCTGTCCCCATAACCCTGCACAACCCACTCTGTCCCCATAACCCTGCACAACCCACCTCTGTCCCATAACCCTGCACAACCCCACTCTGTCCCCATAACCCTGCACAACCCACTCTGTCCCCATAACCCTGCACAACCACCCTCTCTCCATAACCCTGCACATCCCACTCTGTCCCCATAACCCTGCACAACCCACTCTGTCCCAATAACCCTGCACAACCCACTCTCTCCCCATAACCCTGCACAACCCACTCTGTCCCCATACCCTTGCACAACCCACCTCTGTCCCCATAACCCTGCACAACCCACTCTGTCCCATGAACCTGCACAACCCACTCTGTCCCCATAACCCTGCACAACCCACTCTGTCCCCATAACCCTGCACAACCCACTCTGTCCCCCATAACCCTGCACAACCACTCTGTCCCCATAACCCTGCACAACCCACTCTGTCCCCATAACCCTGCAACAACCCACTCTGTCCCATAACCCTGCACAACCAACTCTCCCGATACCCCTGCACAACCCACTCTGTCCACATAACCCTGCACAACCCAGCTCTCTCCCATAACCCTGCACAACCCACTCTGTCCCCTAACCTGCACAACACACTCTGTCCCCATAACCCTGCACAAGCCACTCTGTCCCCATAACGCTGCACAACCCACTCTGTCCCCATAACCCTGCACAACCCACTCTGTCCCCATAACCCTGCACAACCCACTCTGTCCCCATAACCCTGCACAACCCACTCTGTCCCCATAACCCTGCACAACCCACTCTGTCCCCATAACCCTGCACAACCCACTCTGTCCCCATAACCCTGCACAACCCACTCTGTCCCCATAACCCTGCACAACCCACTCTGTCCCCATAACCCTGCACAACCCACTCTGTCCCCATAACCCTGCACAACCCACTCTGTCCCCATAACCCTGCACAACCCACTCTGTCCCCATAACCCTGCACAACCCACTCTGTCCCCATAACCCTGCACAACCCACTCTGTCCCCATAACCCTGCACAACCCACTCTGTCCCCATAACCCTGCACAACCCACTCTGTCCCCATAACCCTGCACAACCCACTCTGTCCCCATAACCCTGCACAACCCACTCTGTCCCCATAACCCTGCACAACCCACTCTGTCCCCATAACCCTGCACAACCCACTCTGTCCCCATAACCCTGCACAACCCACTCTGTCCCCATAACCCTGCACAACCCACTCTGTCCCCATAACCCTGCACAACCCACTCTGTCCCCATAACCCTGCACAACCCACTCTGTCCCCATAACCCTGCACAACCCACTCTGTCCCCATAACCCTGCACAACCCACTCTGTCCCCATAACCCTGCACAACCCACTCTGTCCCCATAACCCTGCACAACCCACTCTGTCCCCATAACCCTGCACAACCCACTCTGTCCCCATAACCCTGCACAACCCACTCTGTCCCCATAACCCTGCACAACCCACTCTGTCCCCATAACCCTGCACAACCCACTCTGTCCCCATAACCCTGCACAACCCACTCTGTCCCCATAACCCTGCACAACCCACTCTGTCCCCATAACCCTGCACAACCCACTCTGTCCCCATAACCCTGCACAACCCACTCTGTCCCCATAACCCTGCACAACCCACTCTGTCCCCATAACCCTGCACAACCCACTCTGTCCCCATAACCCTGCACAACCCACTCTGTCCCCATAACCCTGCACAACCCACTCTGTCCCCATAACCCTGCACAACCCACTCTGTCCCCATAACCCTGCACAACCCACTCTGTCCCCATAACCCTGCACAACCCACTCTGTCCCCATAACCCTGCACAACCCACTCTGTCCCCATAACCCTGCACAACCCACTCTGTCCCCATAACCCTGCACAACCCACTCTGTCCCCATAACCCTGCACAACCCACTCTGTCCCCATAACCCTGCACAACCCACTCTGTCCCCATAACCCTGCACAACCCACTCTGTCCCCATAACCCTGCACAACCCACTCTGTCCCCATAACCCTGCACAACCCACTCTGTCCCCATAACCCTGCACAACCCACTCTGTCCCCATAACCCTGCACAACCCACTCTGTCCCCATAACCCTGCACAACCCACTCTGTCCCCATAACCCTGCACAACCCACTCTGTCCCCATAACCCTGCACAACCCACTCTGTCCCCATAACCCTGCACAACCCACTCTGTCCCCATAACCCTGCACAACCCACTCTGTCCCCATAACCCTGCACAACCCACTCTGTCCCCATAACCCTGCACAACCCACTCTGTCCCCATAACCCTGCACAACCCACTCTGTCCCCATAACCCTGCACAACCCACTCTGTCCCCATAACCCTGCACAACCCACTCTGTCCCCATAACCCTGCACAACCCACTCTGTCCCCATAACCCTGCACAACCCACTCTGTCCCCATAACCCTGCACAACCCACTCTGTCCCCATAACCCTGCACAACCCACTCTGTCCCCATAACCCTGCACAACCCACTCTGTCCCCATAACCCTGCACAACCCACTCTGTCCCCATAACCCTGCACAACCCACTCTGTCCCCATAACCCTGCACAACCCACTCTGTCCCCATAACCCTGCACAACCCACTCTGTCCCCATAACCCTGCACAACCCACTCTGTCCCCATAACCCTGCACAACCCACTCTGTCCCCATAACCCTGCACAACCCACTCTGTCCCCATAACCCTGCACAACCCACTCTGTCCCCATAACCCTGCACAACCCACTCTGTCCCCATAACCCTGCACAACCCACTCTGTCCCCATAACCCTGCACAACCCACTCTGTCCCCATAACCCTGCACAACCCACTCTGTCCCCATAACCCTGCACAACCCACTCTGTCCCCATAACCCTGCACAACCCACTCTGTCCCCATAACCCTGCACAACCCACTCTGTCCCCATAACCCTGCACAACCCACTCTGTCCCCATAACCCTGCACAACCCACTCTGTCCCCATAACCCTGCACAACCCACTCTGTCCCCATAACCCTGCACAACCCACTCTGTCCCCATAACCCTGCACAACCCACTCTGTCCCCATAACCCTGCACAACCCACTCTGTCCCCATAACCCTGCACAACCCACTCTGTCCCCATAACCCTGCACAACCCACTCTGTCCCCATAACCCTGCACAACCCACTCTGTCCCCATAACCCTGCACAACCCACTCTGTCCCCATAACCCTGCACAACCCACTCTGTCCCCATAACCCTGCACAACCCACTCTGTCCCCATAACCCTGCACAACCCACTCTGTCCCCATAACCCTGCACAACCCACTCTGTCCCCATAACCCTGCACAACCCACTCTGTCCCCATAACCCTGCACAACCCACTCTGTCCCCATAACCCTGCACAACCCACTCTGTCCCCATAACCCTGCACAACCCACTCTGTCCCCATAACCCTGCACAACCCACTCTGTCCCCATAACCCTGCACAACCCACTCTGTCCCCATAACCCTGCACAACCCACGCTCTCCCCATAACCCTGCACAACCCACTCTGTCCCCATAACCCTGCACAAGCCACTCTGTCCCCATAACCCTGCACAACCCACTCTGTCCCCATAACCCTGCACAACCCACTCTGTCCCCATAACCCTGCACAACCCACTCTGTCCCCATAACCCTGCACAACCCACTCTGTCCCCATAACCCTGCACAACCCACTCTGTCCCCATAACCCTGCACAACCCACTCTGTCCCCATAACCCTGCACAACCCACTCTGTCCCCATAACCCTGCACAACCCACTCTGTCCCCATAACCCTGCACAACCCACTCTGTCCCCATAACCCTGCACAACCCACTCTGTCCCCATAACCCTGCACAACCCACTCTGTCCCCATAACCCTGCACAACCCACTCTGTCCCCATAACCCTGCACAACCCACTCTGTCCCCATAACCCTGCACAACCCACTCTGTCCCCATAACCCTGCACAACCCACTCTGTCCCCATAACCCTGCACAACCCACTCTGTCCCCATAACCCTGCACAACCCACTCTGTCCCCATAACCCTGCACAACCCACTCTGTCCCCATAACCCTGCACAACCCACTCTGTCCCCATAACCCTGCACAACCCACTCTGTCCCCATAACCCTGCACAACCCACTCTGTCCCCATAACCCTGCACAACCCACTCTGTCCCCATAACCCTGCACAACCCACTCTGTCCCCATAACCCTGCACAACCCACTCTGTCCCCATAACCCTGCACAACCCACTCTGTCCCCATAACCCTGCACAACCCACTCTGTCCCCATAACCCTGCACAACCCACTCTGTCCCCATAACCCTGCACAACCCACTCTGTCCCCATAACCCTGCACAACCCACTCTGTCCCCATAACCCTGCACAACCCACTCTGTCCCCATAACCCTGCACAACCCACTCTGTCCCCATAACCCTGCACAACCCACTCTGTCCCCATAACCCTGCACAACCCACTCTGTCCCCATAACCCTGCACAACCCACTCTGTCCCCATAACCCTGCACAACCCACTCTGTCCCCATAACCCTGCACAACCCACTCTGTCCCCATAACCCTGCACAACCCACTCTGTCCCCATAACCCTGCACAACCCACTCTGTCCCCATAACCCTGCACAACCCACTCTGTCCCCATAACCCTGCACAACCCACTCTGTCCCCATAACCCTGCACAACCCACTCTGTCCCCATAACCCTGCACAACCCACTCTGTCCCCATAACCCTGCACAACCCACTCTGTCCCCATAACCCTGCACAACCCACTCTGTCCCCATAACCCTGCACAACCCACTCTGTCCCCATAACCCTGCACAACCCACTCTGTCCCCATAACCCTGCACAACCCACTCTGTCCCCATAACCCTGCACAACCCACTCTGTCCCCATAACCCTGCACAACCCACTCTGTCCCCATAACCCTGCACAACCCACTCTGTCCCCATAACCCTGCACAACCCACTCTGTCCCCATAACCCTGCACAACCCACTCTGTCCCCATAACCCTGCACAACCCACTCTGTCCCCATAACCCTGCACAACCCACTCTGTCCCCATAACCCTGCACAACCCACTCTGTCCCCATAACCCTGCACAACCCACTCTGTCCCCATAACCCTGCACAACCCACTCTGTCCCCATAACCCTGCACAACCCACTCTGTCCCCATAACCCTGCACAACCCACTCTGTCCCCATAACCCTGCACAACCCACTCTGTCCCCATAACCCTGCACAACCCACTCTGTCCCCATAACCCTGCACAACCCACTCTGTCCCCATAACCCTGCACAACCCACTCTGTCCCCATAACCCTGCACAACCCACTCTGTCCCCATAACCCTGCACAACCCACTCTGTCCCCATAACCCTGCACAACCCACTCTGTCCCCATAACCCTGCACAACCCACTCTGTCCCCATAACCCTGCACAACCCACTCTGTCCCCATAACCCTGCACAACCCACTCTGTCCCCATAACCCTGCACAACCCACTCTGTCCCCATAACCCTGCACAACCCACTCTGTCCCCATAACCCTGCACAACCCACTCTGTCCCCATAACCCTGCACAACCCACTCTGTCCCCATAACCCTGCACAACCCACTCTGTCCCCATAACCCTGCACAACCCACTCTGTCCCCATAACCCTGCACAACCCACTCTGTCCCCATAACCCTGCACAACCCACTCTGTCCCCATAACCCTGCACAACCCACTCTGTCCCCATAACCCTGCACAACCCACTCTGTCCCCATAACCCTGCACAACCCACTCTGTCCCCATAACCCTGCACAACCCACTCTGTCCCCATAACCCTGCACAACCCACTCTGTCCCCATAACCCTGCACAACCCACTCTGTCCCCATAACCCTGCACAACCCACTCTGTCCCCATAACCCTGCACAACCCACTCTGTCCCCATAACCCTGCACAACCCACTCTGTCCCCATAACCCTGCACAACCCACTCTGTCCCCATAACCCTGCACAACCCACTCTGTCCCCATAACCCTGCACAACCCACTCTGTCCCCATAACCCTGCACAACCCACTCTGTCCCCATAACCCTGCACAACCCACTCTGTCCCCATAACCCTGCACAACCCACTCTGTCCCCATAACCCTGCACAACCCACTCTGTCCCCATAACCCTGCACAACCCACTCTGTCCCCATAACCCTGCACAACCCACTCTGTCCCCATAACCCTGCACAACCCACTCTGTCCCCATAACCCTGCACAACCCACTCTGTCCCCATAACCCTGCACAACCCACTCTGTCCCCATAACCCTGCACAACCCACTCTGTCCCCATAACCCTGCACAACCCACTCTGTCCCCATAACCCTGCACAACCCACTCTGTCCCCATAACCCTGCACAACCCACTCTGTCCCCATAACCCTGCACAACCCACTCTGTCCCCATAACCCTGCACAACCCACTCTGTCCCCATAACCCTGCACAACCCACTCTGTCCCCATAACCCTGCACAACCCACTCTGTCCCCATAACCCTGCACAACCCACTCTGTCCCCATAACCCTGCACAACCCACTCTGTCCCCATAACCCTGCACAACCCACTCTGTCCCCATAACCCTGCACAACCCACTCTGTCCCCATAACCCTGCACAACCCACTCTGTCCCCATAACCCTGCACAACCCACTCTGTCCCCATAACCCTGCACAACCCACTCTGTCCCCATAACCCTGCACAACCCACTCTGTCCCCATAACCCTGCACAACCCACTCTGTCCCCATAACCCTGCACAACCCACTCTGTCCCCATAACCCTGCACAACCCACTCTGTCCCCATAACCCTGCACAACCCACTCTGTCCCCATAACCCTGCACAACCCACTCTGTCCCCATAACCCTGCACAACCCACTCTGTCCCCATAACCCTGCACAACCCACTCTGTCCCCATAACCCTGCACAACCCACTCTGTCCCCATAACCCTGCACAACCCACTCTGTCCCCATAACCCTGCACAACCCACTCTGTCCCCATAACCCTGCACAACCCACTCTGTCCCCATAACCCTGCACAACCCACTCTGTCCCCATAACCCTGCACAACCCACTCTGTCCCCATAACCCTGCACAACCCACTCTGTCCCCATAACCCTGCACAACCCACTCTGTCCCCATAACCCTGCACAACCCACTCTGTCCCCATAACCCTGCACAACCCACTCTGTCCCCATAACCCTGCACAACCCACTCTGTCCCCATAACCCTGCACAACCCACTCTGTCCCCATAACCCTGCACAACCCACTCTGTCCCCATAACCCTGCACAACCCACTCTGTCCCCATAACCCTGCACAACCCACTCTGTCCCCATAACCCTGCACAACCCACTCTGTCCCCATAACCCTGCACAACCCACTCTGTCCCCATAACCCTGCACAACCCACTCTGTCCCCATAACCCTGCACAACCCACTCTGTCCCCATAACCCTGCACAACCCACTCTGTCCCCATAACCCTGCACAACCCACTCTGTCCCCATAACCCTGCACAACCCACTCTGTCCCCATAACCCTGCACAACCCACTCTGTCCCCATAACCCTGCACAACCCACTCTGTCCCCATAACCCTGCACAACCCACTCTGTCCCCATAACCCTGCACAACCCACTCTGTCCCCATAACCCTGCACAACCCACTCTGTCCCCATAACCCTGCACAACCCACTCTGTCCCCATAACCCTGCACAACCCACTCTGTCCCCATAACCCTGCACAACCCACTCTGTCCCCATAACCCTGCACAACCCACTCTGTCCCCATAACCCTGCACAACCCACTCTGTCCCCATAACCCTGCACAACCCACTCTGTCCCCATAACCCTGCACAACCCACTCTGTCCCCATAACCCTGCACAACCCACTCTGTCCCCATAACCCTGCACAACCCACTCTGTCCCCATAACCCTGCACAACCCACTCTGTCCCCATAACCCTGCACAACCCACTCTGTCCCCATAACCCTGCACAACCCACTCTGTCCCCATAACCCTGCACAACCCACTCTGTCCCCATAACCCTGCACAACCCACTCTGTCCCCATAACCCTGCACAACCCACTCTGTCCCCATAACCCTGCACAACCCACTCTGTCCCCATAACCCTGCACAACCCACTCTGTCCCCATAACCCTGCACAACCCACTCTGTCCCCATAACCCTGCACAACCCACTCTGTCCCCATAACCCTGCACAACCCACTCTGTCCCCATAACCCTGCACAACCCACTCTGTCCCCATAACCCTGCACAACCCACTCTGTCCCCATAACCCTGCACAACCCACTCTGTCCCCATAACCCTGCACAACCCACTCTGTCCCCATAACCCTGCACAACCCACTCTGTCCCCATAACCCTGCACAACCCACTCTGTCCCCATAACCCTGCACAACCCACTCTGTCCCCATAACCCTGCACAACCCACTCTGTCCCCATAACCCTGCACAACCCACTCTGTCCCCATAACCCTGCACAACCCACTCTGTCCCCATAACCCTGCACAACCCACTCTGTCCCCATAACCCTGCACAACCCACTCTGTCCCCATAACCCTGCACAACCCACTCTGTCCCCATAACCCTGCACAACCCACTCTGTCCCCATAACCCTGCACAACCCACTCTGTCCCCATAACCCTGCACAACCCACTCTGTCCCCATAACCCTGCACAACCCACTCTGTCCCCATAACCCTGCACAACCCACTCTGTCCCCATAACCCTGCACAACCCACTCTGTCCCCATAACCCTGCACAACCCACTCTGTCCCCATAACCCTGCACAACCCACTCTGTCCCCATAACCCTGCACAACCCACTCTGTCCCCATAACCCTGCACAACCCACTCTGTCCCCATAACCCTGCACAACCCACTCTGTCCCCATAACCCTGCACAACCCACTCTGTCCCCATAACCCTGCACAACCCACTCTGTCCCCATAACCCTGCACAACCCACTCTGTCCCCATAACCCTGCACAACCCACTCTGTCCCCATAACCCTGCACAACCCACTCTGTCCCCATAACCCTGCACAACCCACTCTGTCCCCATAACCCTGCACAACCCACTCTGTCCCCATAACCCTGCACAACCCACTCTGTCCCCATAACCCTGCACAACCCACTCTGTCCCCATAACCCTGCACAACCCACTCTGTCCCCATAACCCTGCACAACCCACTCTGTCCCCATAACCCTGCACAACCCACTCTGTCCCCATAACCCTGCACAACCCACTCTGTCCCCATAACCCTGCACAACCCACTCTGTCCCCATAACCCTGCACAACCCACTCTGTCCCCATAACCCTGCACAACCCACTCTGTCCCCATAACCCTGCACAACCCACTCTGTCCCCATAACCCTGCACAACCCACTCTGTCCCCATAACCCTGCACAACCCACTCTGTCCCCATAACCCTGCACAACCCACTCTGTCCCCATAACCCTGCACAACCCACTCTGTCCCCATAACCCTGCACAACCCACTCTGTCCCCATAACCCTGCACAACCCACTCTGTCCCCATAACCCTGCACAACCCACTCTGTCCCCATAACCCTGCACAACCCACTCTGTCCCCATAACCCTGCACAACCCACTCTGTCCCCATAACCCTGCACAACCCACTCTGTCCCCATAACCCTGCACAACCCACTCTGTCCCCATAACCCTGCACAACCCACTCTGTCCCCATAACCCTGCACAACCCACTCTGTCCCCATAACCCTGCACAACCCACTCTGTCCCCATAACCCTGCACAACCCACTCTGTCCCCATAACCCTGCACAACCCACTCTGTCCCCATAACCCTGCACAACCCACTCTGTCCCCATAACCCTGCACAACCCACTCTGTCCCCATAACCCTGCACAACCCACTCTGTCCCCATAACCCTGCACAACCCACTCTGTCCCCATAACCCTGCACAACCCACTCTGTCCCCATAACCCTGCACAACCCACTCTGTCCCCATAACCCTGCACAACCCACTCTGTCCCCATAACCCTGCACAACCCACTCTGTCCCCATAACCCTGCACAACCCACTCTGTCCCCATAACCCTGCACAACCCACTCTGTCCCCATAACCCTGCACAACCCACTCTGTCCCCATAACCCTGCACAACCCACTCTGTCCCCATAACCCTGCACAACCCACTCTGTCCCCATAACCCTGCACAACCCACTCTGTCCCCATAACCCTGCACAACCCACTCTGTCCCCATAACCCTGCACAACCCACTCTGTCCCCATAACCCTGCACAACCCACTCTGTCCCCATAACCCTGCACAACCCACTCTGTCCCCATAACCCTGCACAACCCACTCTGTCCCCATAACCCTGCACAACCCACTCTGTCCCCATAACCCTGCACAACCCACTCTGTCCCCATAACCCTGCACAACCCACTCTGTCCCCATAACCCTGCACAACCCACTCTGTCCCCATAACCCTGCACAACCCACTCTGTCCCCATAACCCTGCACAACCCACTCTGTCCCCATAACCCTGCACAACCCACTCTGTCCCCATAACCCTGCACAACCCACTCTGTCCCCATAACCCTGCACAACCCACTCTGTCCCCATAACCCTGCACAACCCACTCTGTCCCCATAACCCTGCACAACCCACTCTGTCCCCATAACCCTGCACAACCCACTCTGTCCCCATAACCCTGCACAACCCACTCTGTCCCCATAACCCTGCACAACCCACTCTGTCCCCATAACCCTGCACAACCCACTCTGTCCCCATAACCCTGCACAACCCACTCTGTCCCCATAACCCTGCACAACCCACTCTGTCCCCATAACCCTGCACAACCCACTCTGTCCCCATAACCCTGCACAACCCACTCTGTCCCCATAACCCTGCACAACCCACTCTGTCCCCATAACCCTGCACAACCCACTCTGTCCCCATAACCCTGCACAACCCACTCTGTCCCCATAACCCTGCACAACCCACTCTGTCCCCATAACCCTGCACAACCCACTCTGTCCCCATAACCCTGCACAACCCACTCTGTCCCCATAACCCTGCACAACCCACTCTGTCCCCATAACCCTGCACAACCCACTCTGTCCCCATAACCCTGCACAACCCACTCTGTCCCCATAACCCTGCACAACCCACTCTGTCCCCATAACCCTGCACAACCCACTCTGTCCCCATAACCCTGCACAACCCACTCTGTCCCCATAACCCTGCACAACCCACTCTGTCCCCATAACCCTGCACAACCCACTCTGTCCCCATAACCCTGCACAACCCACTCTGTCCCCATAACCCTGCACAACCCACTCTGTCCCCATAACCCTGCACAACCCACTCTGTCCCCATAACCCTGCACAACCCACTCTGTCCCCATAACCCTGCACAACCCACTCTGTCCCCATAACCCTGCACAACCCACTCTGTCCCCATAACCCTGCACAACCCACTCTGTCCCCATAACCCTGCACAACCCACTCTGTCCCCATAACCCTGCACAACCCACTCTGTCCCCATAACCCTGCACAACCCACTCTGTCCCCATAACCCTGCACAACCCACTCTGTCCCCATAACCCTGCACAACCCACTCTGTCCCCATAACCCTGCACAACCCACTCTGTCCCCATAACCCTGCACAACCCACTCTGTCCCCATAACCCTGCACAACCCACTCTGTCCCCATAACCCTGCACAACCCACTCTGTCCCCATAACCCTGCACAACCCACTCTGTCCCCATAACCCTGCACAACCCACTCTGTCCCCATAACCCTGCACAACCCACTCTGTCCCCATAACCCTGCACAACCCACTCTGTCCCCATAACCCTGCACAACCCACTCTGTCCCCATAACCCTGCACAACCCACTCTGTCCCCATAACCCTGCACAACCCACTCTGTCCCCATAACCCTGCACAACCCACTCTGTCCCCATAACCCTGCACAACCCACTCTGTCCCCATAACCCTGCACAACCCACTCTGTCCCCATAACCCTGCACAACCCACTCTGTCCCCATAACCCTGCACAACCCACTCTGTCCCCATAACCCTGCACAACCCACTCTGTCCCCATAACCCTGCACAACCCACTCTGTCCCCATAACCCTGCACAACCCACTCTGTCCCCATAACCCTGCACAACCCACTCTGTCCCCATAACCCTGCACAACCCACTCTGTCCCCATAACCCTGCACAACCCACTCTGTCCCCATAACCCTGCACAACCCACTCTGTCCCCATAACCCTGCACAACCCACTCTGTCCCCATAACCCTGCACAACCCACTCTGTCCCCATAACCCTGCACAACCCACTCTGTCCCCATAACCCTGCACAACCCACTCTCCCCATAACCCTGCACAACCCACTCTGTCCCCATAACCCTGCACAACCCACTCTGTCCCCATAACCCTGCACAACCCACTCTGTCCCCATAACCCTGCACAACCCACTCTGTCCCCATAACCCTGCACAACCCACTCTGTCCCCATAACCCTGCACAACCCACTCTGTCCCCATAACCCTGCACAACCCACTCTGTCCCCATAACCCTGCACAACCCACTCTGTCCCCATAACCCTGCACAACCCACTCTGTCCCCATAACCCTGCACAACCCACTCTGTCCCCATAACCCTGCACAACCCACTCTGTCCCCATAACCCTGCACAACCCACTCTGTCCCCATAACCCTGCACAACCCACTCTGTCCCCATAACCCTGCACAACCCACTCTGTCCCCATAACCCTGCACAACCCACTCTGTCCCCATAACCCTGCACAACCCACTCTGTCCCCATAACCCTGCACAACCCACTCTGTCCCCATAACCCTGCACAACCCACTCTGTCCCCATAACCCTGCACAACCCACTCTGTCCCCATAACCCTGCACAACCCACTCTGTCCCCATAACCCTGCACAACCCACTCTGTCCCCATAACCCTGCACAACCCACTCTGTCCCCATAACCCTGCACAACCCACTCTGTCCCCATAACCCTGCACAACCCACTCTGTCCCCATAACCCTGCACAACCCACTCTGTCCCCATAACCCTGCACAACCCACTCTGTCCCCATAACCCTGCACAACCCACTCTGTCCCCATAACCCTGCACAACCCACTCTGTCCCCATAACCCTGCACAACCCACTCTGTCCCCATAACCCTGCACAACCCACTCTGTCCCCATAACCCTGCACAACCCACTCTGTCCCCATAACCCTGCACAACCCACTCTGTCCCCATAACCCTGCACAACCCACTCTGTCCCCATAACCCTGCACAACCCACTCTGTCCCCATAACCCTGCACAACCCACTCTGTCCCCATAACCCTGCACAACCCACTCTGTCCCCATAACCCTGCACAACCCACTCTGTCCCCATAACCCTGCACAACCCACTCTGTCCCCATAACCCTGCACAACCCACTCTGTCCCCATAACCCTGCACAACCCACTCTGTCCCCATAACCCTGCACAACCCACTCTGTCCCCATAACCCTGCACAACCCACTCTGTCCCCATAACCCTGCACAACCCACTCTGTCCCCATAACCCTGCACAACCCACTCTGTCCCCATAACCCTGCACAACCCACTCTGTCCCCATAACCCTGCACAACCCACTCTGTCCCCATAACCCTGCACAACCCACTCTGTCCCCATAACCCTGCACAACCCACTCTGTCCCCATAACCCTGCACAACCCACTCTGTCCCCATAACCCTGCACAACCCACTCTGTCCCCATAACCCTGCACAACCCACTCTGTCCCCATAACCCTGCACAACCCACTCTGTCCCCATAACCCTGCACAACCCACTCTGTCCCCATAACCCTGCACAACCCACTCTGTCCCCATAACCCTGCACAACCCACTCTGTCCCCATAACCCTGCACAACCCACTCTGTCCCCATAACCCTGCACAACCCACTCTGTCCCCATAACCCTGCACAACCCACTCTGTCCCCATAACCCTGCACAACCCACTCTGTCCCCATAACCCTGCACAACCCACTCTGTCCCCATAACCCTGCACAACCCACTCTGTCCCCATAACCCTGCACAACCCACTCTGTCCCCATAACCCTGCACAACCCACTCTGTCCCCATAACCCTGCACAACCCACTCTGTCCCCATAACCCTGCACAACCCACTCTGTCCCCATAACCCTGCACAACCCACTCTGTCCCCATAACCCTGCACAACCCACTCTGTCCCCATAACCCTGCACAACCCACTCTGTCCCCATAACCCTGCACAACCCACTCTGTCCCCATAACCCTGCACAACCCACTCTGTCCCCATAACCCTGCACAACCCACTCTGTCCCCATAACCCTGCACAACCCACTCTGTCCCCATAACCCTGCACAACCCACTCTGTCCCCATAACCCTGCACAACCCACTCTGTCCCCATAACCCTGCACAACCCACTCTGTCCCCATAACCCTGCACAACCCACTCTGTCCCCATAACCCTGCACAACCCACTCTGTCCCCATAACCCTGCACAACCCACTCTGTCCCCATAACCCTGCACAACCCACTCTGTCCCCATAACCCTGCACAACCCACTCTGTCCCCATAACCCTGCACAACCCACTCTGTCCCCATAACCCTGCACAACCCACTCTGTCCCCATAACCCTGCACAACCCACTCTGTCCCCATAACCCTGCACAACCCACTCTGTCCCCATAACCCTGCACAACCCACTCTGTCCCCATAACCCTGCACAACCCACTCTGTCCCCATAACCCTGCACAACCCACTCTGTCCCCATAACCCTGCACAACCCACTCTGTCCCCATAACCCTGCACAACCCACTCTGTCCCCATAACCCTGCACAACCCACTCTGTCCCCATAACCCTGCACAACCCACTCTGTCCCCATAACCCTGCACAACCCACTCTGTCCCCATAACCCTGCACAACCCACTCTGTCCCCATAACCCTGCACAACCCACTCTGTCCCCATAACCCTGCACAACCCACTCTGTCCCCATAACCCTGCACAACCCACTCTGTCCCCATAACCCTGCACAACCCACTCTGTCCCCATAACCCTGCACAACCCACTCTGTCCCCATAACCCTGCACAACCCACTCTGTCCCCATAACCCTGCACAACCCACTCTGTCCCCATAACCCTGCACAACCCACTCTGTCCCCATAACCCTGCACAACCCACTCTGTCCCCATAACCCTGCACAACCCACTCTGTCCCCATAACCCTGCACAACCCACTCTGTCCCCATAACCCTGCACAACCCACTCTGTCCCCATAACCCTGCACAACCCACTCTGTCCCCATAACCCTGCACAACCCACTCTGTCCCCATAACCCTGCACAACCCACTCTGTCCCCATAACCCTGCACAACCCACTCTGTCCCCATAACCCTGCACAACCCACTCTGTCCCCATAACCCTGCACAACCCACTCTGTCCCCATAACCCTGCACAACCCACTCTGTCCCCATAACCCTGCACAACCCACTCTGTCCCCATAACCCTGCACAACCCACTCTGTCCCCATAACCCTGCACAACCCACTCTGTCCCCATAACCCTGCACAACCCACTCTGTCCCCATAACCCTGCACAACCCACTCTGTCCCCATAACCCTGCACAACCCACTCTGTCCCCATAACCCTGCACAACCCACTCTGTCCCCATAACCCTGCACAACCCACTCTGTCCCCATAACCCTGCACAACCCACTCTGTCCCCATAACCCTGCACAACCCACTCTGTCCCCATAACCCTGCACAACCCACTCTGTCCCCATAACCCTGCACAACCCACTCTGTCCCCATAACCCTGCACAACCCACTCTGTCCCCATAACCCTGCACAACCCACTCTGTCCCATAACCCTGCACAACCCACTCTGTCCCCATAACCCTGCACAACCCACTCTGTCCCCATAACCCTGCACAACCCACTCTGTCCCCATAACCCTGCACAACCCACTCTGTCCCCATAACCCTGCACAACCCACTCTGTCCCCATAACCCTGCACAACCCACTCTGTCCCCATAACCCTGCACAACCCACTCTGTCCCCATAACCCTGCACAACCCACTCTGTCCCCATAACCCTGCACAACCCACTCTGTCCCCATAACCCTGCACAACCCACTCTGTCCCCATAACCCTGCACAACCCACTCTGTCCCCATAACCCTGCACAACCCACTCTGTCCCCATAACCCTGCACAACCCACTCTGTCCCATAACCCTGCACAACCCACTCTGTCCCCATAACCCTGCACAACCCACTCTGTCCCCATAACCCTGCACAACCCACTCTGTCCCCATAACCCTGCACAACCCACTCTGTCCCCATAACCCTGCACAACCCACTCTGTCCCCATAACCCTGCACAACCCACTCTGTCCCCATAACCCTGCACAACCCACTCTGTCCCCATAACCCTGCACAACCCACTCTGTCCCCATAACCCTGCACAACCCACTCTGTCCCCATAACCCTGCACAACCCACTCTGTCCCCATAACCCTGCACAACCCACTCTGTCCCCATAACCCTGCACAACCCACTCTGTCCCCATAACCCTGCACAACCCACTCTGTCCCCATAACCCTGCACAACCCACTCTGTCCCCATAACCCTGCACAACCCACTCTGTCCCCATAACCCTGCACAACCCACTCTGTCCCCATAACCCTGCACAACCCACTCTGTCCCCATAACCCTGCACAACCCACTCTGTCCCCATAACCCTGCACAACCCACTCTGTCCCCATAACCCTGCACAACCCACTCTGTCCCCATAACCCTGCACAACCCACTCTGTCCCCATAACCCTGCACAACCCACTCTGTCCCCATAACCCTGCACAACCCACTCTGTCCCCATAACCCTGCACAACCCACTCTGTCCCCATAACCCTGCACAACCCACTCTGTCCCCATAACCCTGCACAACCCACTCTGTCCCCATAACCCTGCACAACCCACTCTGTCCCCATAACCCTGCACAACCCACTCTGTCCCCATAACCCTGCACAACCCACTCTGTCCCCATAACCCTGCACAACCCACTCTGTCCCCATAACCCTGCACAACCCACTCTGTCCCCATAACCCTGCACAACCCACTCTGTCCCCATAACCCTGCACAACCCACTCTGTCCCCATAACCCTGCACAACCCACTCTGTCCCCATAACCCTGCACAACCCACTCTGTCCCCATAACCCTGCACAACCCACTCTGTCCCCATAACCCTGCACAACCCACTCTGTCCCCATAACCCTGCACAACCCACTCTGTCCCCATAACCCTGCACAACCCACTCTGTCCCCATAACCCTGCACAACCCACTCTGTCCCCATAACCCTGCACAACCCACTCTGTCCCCATAACCCTGCACAACCCACTCTGTCCCCATAACCCTGCACAACCCACTCTGTCCCCATAACCCTGCACAACCCACTCTGTCCCCATAACCCTGCACAACCCACTCTGTCCCCATAACCCTGCACAACCCACTCTGTCCCCATAACCCTGCACAACCCACTCTGTCCCCATAACCCTGCACAACCCACTCTGTCCCCATAACCCTGCACAACCCACTCTGTCCCCATAACCCTGCACAACCCACTCTGTCCCCATAACCCTGCACAACCCACTCTGTCCCCATAACCCTGCACAACCCACTCTGTCCCCATAACCCTGCACAACCCACTCTGTCCCCATAACCCTGCACAACCCACTCTGTCCCCATAACCCTGCACAACCCACTCTGTCCCCATAACCCTGCACAACCCACTCTGTCCCCATAACCCTGCACAACCCACTCTGTCCCCATAACCCTGCACAACCCACTCTGTCCCCATAACCCTGCACAACCCACTCTGTCCCCATAACCCTGCACAACCCACTCTGTCCCCATAACCCTGCACAACCCACTCTGTCCCCATAACCCTGCACAACCCACTCTGTCCCCATAACCCTGCACAACCCACTCTGTCCCCATAACCCTGCACAACCCACTCTGTCCCCATAACCCTGCACAACCCACTCTGTCCCCATAACCCTGCACAACCCACTCTGTCCCCATAACCCTGCACAACCCACTCTGTCCCCATAACCCTGCACAACCCACTCTGTCCCCATAACCCTGCACAACCCACTCTGTCCCCATAACCCTGCACAACCCACTCTGTCCCCATAACCCTGCACAACCCACTCTGTCCCCATAACCCTGCACAACCCACTCTGTCCCCATAACCCTGCACAACCCACTCTGTCCCCATAACCCTGCACAACCCACTCTGTCCCCATAACCCTGCACAACCCACTCTGTCCCCATAACCCTGCACAACCCACTCTGTCCCCATAACCCTGCACAACCCACTCTGTCCCCATAACCCTGCACAACCCACTCTGTCCCCATAACCCTGCACAACCCACTCTGTCCCCATAACCCTGCACAACCCACTCTGTCCCCATAACCCTGCACAACCCACTCTGTCCCCATAACCCTGCACAACCCACTCTGTCCCCATAACCCTGCACAACCCACTCTGTCCCCATAACCCTGCACAACCCACTCTCTCCCCATAACCCTGCACAACCCACTCTGTCCCCATAACCCTGCACAACCCACTCTGTCCCCATAACCCTGCACAACCCACTCTGTCCCCATAACCCTGCACAACCCACTCTGTCCCCATAACCCTGCACAACCCACTCTGTCCCCATAACCCTGCACAACCCACTCTGTCCCCATAACCCTGCACAACCCACTCTGTCCCCATAACCCTGCACAACCCACTCTGTCCCCATAACCCTGCACAACCCACTCTGTCCCCATAACCCTGCACAACCCACTCTGTCCCCATAACCCTGCACAACCCACTCTGTCCCCATAACCCTGCACAACCCACTCTGTCCCCATAACCCTGCACAACCCACTCTGTCCCCATAACCCTGCACAACCCACTCTGTCCCCATAACCCTGCACAACCCACTCTGTCCCCATAACCCTGCACAACCCACTCTGTCCCCATAACCCTGCACAACCCACTCTGTCCCCATAACCCTGCACAACCCACTCTGTCCCCATAACCCTGCACAACCCACTCTGTCCCCATAACCCTGCACAACCCACTCTGTCCCCATAACCCTGCACAACCCACTCTGTCCCCATAACCCTGCACAACCCACTCTGTCCCCATAACCCTGCACAACCCACTCTGTCCCCATAACCCTGCACAACCCACTCTGTCCCCATAACCCTGCACAACCCACTCTGTCCCCATAACCCTGCACAACCCACTCTGTCCCCATAACCCTGCACAACCCACTCTGTCCCCATAACCCTGCACAACCCACTCTGTCCCCATAACCCTGCACAACCCACTCTGTCCCCATAACCCTGCACAACCCACTCTGTCCCCATAACCCTGCACAACCCACTCTGTCCCCATAACCCTGCACAACCCACTCTGTCCCCATAACCCTGCACAACCCACTCTGTCCCCATAACCCTGCACAACCCACTCTGTCCCCATAACCCTGCACAACCCACTCTGTCCCCATAACCCTGCACAACCCACTCTGTCCCCATAACCCTGCACAACCCACTCTGTCCCCATAACCCTGCACAACCCACTCTGTCCCCATAACCCTGCACAACCCACTCTGTCCCCATAACCCTGCACAACCCACTCTGTCCCCATAACCCTGCACAACCCACTCTGTCCCCATAACCCTGCACAACCCACTCTGTCCCCATAACCCTGCACAACCCACTCTGTCCCCATAACCCTGCACAACCCACTCTGTCCCCATAACCCTGCACAACCCACTCTGTCCCCATAACCCTGCACAACCCACTCTGTCCCCATAACCCTGCACAACCCACTCTGTCCCCATAACCCTGCACAACCCACTCTGTCCCCATAACCCTGCACAACCCACTCTGTCCCCATAACCCTGCACAACCCACTCTGTCCCCATAACCCTGCACAACCCACTCTGTCCCCATAACCCTGCACAACCCACTCTGTCCCCATAACCCTGCACAACCCACTCTGTCCCCATAACCCTGCACAACCCACTCTGTCCCCATAACCCTGCACAACCCACTCTGTCCCCATAACCCTGCACAACCCACTCTGTCCCCATAACCCTGCACAACCCACTCTGTCCCCATAACCCTGCACAACCCACTCTGTCCCCATAACCCTGCACAACCCACTCTGTCCCCATAACCCTGCACAACCCACTCTGTCCCCATAACCCTGCACAACCCACTCTGTCCCCATAACCCTGCACAACCCACTCTGTCCCCATAACCCTGCACAACCCACTCTGTCCCCATAACCCTGCACAACCCACTCTGTCCCCATAACCCTGCACAACCCACTCTGTCCCCATAACCCTGCACAACCCACTCTGTCCCCATAACCCTGCACAACCCACTCTGTCCCCATAACCCTGCACAACCCACTCTGTCCCCATAACCCTGCACAACCCACTCTGTCCCCATAACCCTGCACAACCCACTCTGTCCCCATAACCCTGCACAACCCACTCTGTCCCCATAACCCTGCACAACCCACTCTGTCCCCATAACCCTGCACAACCCACTCTGTCCCCATAACCCTGCACAACCCACTCTGTCCCCATAACCCTGCACAACCCACTCTGTCCCCATAACCCTGCACAACCCACTCTGTCCCCATAACCCTGCACAACCCACTCTGTCCCCATAACCCTGCACAACCCACTCTGTCCCCATAACCCTGCACAACCCACTCTGTCCCCATAACCCTGCACAACCCACTCTGTCCCCATAACCCTGCACAACCCACTCTGTCCCCATAACCCTGCACAACCCACTCTGTCCCCATAACCCTGCACAACCCACTCTGTCCCCATAACCCTGCACAACCCACTCTGTCCCCATAACCCTGCACAACCCACTCTGTCCCCATAACCCTGCACAACCCACTCTGTCCCCATAACCCTGCACAACCCACTCTGTCCCCATAACCCTGCACAACCCACTCTGTCCCCATAACCCTGCACAACCCACTCTGTCCCCATAACCCTGCACAACCCACTCTGTCCCCATAACCCTGCACAACCCACTCTGTCCCCATAACCCTGCACAACCCACTCTGTCCCCATAACCCTGCACAACCCACTCTGTCCCCATAACCCTGCACAACCCACTCTGTCCCCATAACCCTGCACAACCCACTCTGTCCCCATAACCCTGCACAACCCACTCTGTCCCCATAACCCTGCACAACCCACTCTGTCCCCATAACCCTGCACAACCCACTCTGTCCCCATAACCCTGCACAACCCACTCTGTCCCCATAACCCTGCACAACCCACTCTGTCCCCATAACCCTGCACAACCCACTCTGTCCCCATAACCCTGCACAACCCACTCTGTCCCCATAACCCTGCACAACCCACTCTGTCCCCATAACCCTGCACAACCCACTCTGTCCCCATAACCCTGCACAACCCACTCTGTCCCCATAACCCTGCACAACCCACTCTGTCCCCATAACCCTGCACAACCCACTCTGTCCCCATAACCCTGCACAACCCACTCTGTCCCCATAACCCTGCACAACCCACTCTGTCCCCATAACCCTGCACAACCCACTCTGTCCCCATAACCCTGCACAACCCACTCTGTCCCCATAACCCTGCACAACCCACTCTGTCCCCATAACCCTGCACAACCCACTCTGTCCCCATAACCCTGCACAACCCACTCTGTCCCCATAACCCTGCACAACCCACTCTGTCCCCATAACCCTGCACAACCCACTCTGTCCCCATAACCCTGCACAACCCACTCTGTCCCCATAACCCTGCACAACCCACTCTGTCCCCATAACCCTGCACAACCCACTCTGTCCCCATAACCCTGCACAACCCACTCTGTCCCCATAACCCTGCACAACCCACTCTGTCCCCATAACCCTGCACAACCCACTCTGTCCCCATAACCCTGCACAACCCACTCTGTCCCCATAACCCTGCACAACCCACTCTGTCCCCATAACCCTGCACAACCCACTCTGTCCCCATAACCCTGCACAACCCACTCTGTCCCCATAACCCTGCACAACCCACTCTGTCCCCATAACCCTGCACAACCCACTCTGTCCCCATAACCCTGCACAACCCACTCTGTCCCCATAACCCTGCACAACCCACTCTGTCCCCATAACCCTGCACAACCCACTCTGTCCCCATAACCCTGCACAACCCACTCTGTCCCCATAACCCTGCACAACCCACTCTGTCCCCATAACCCTGCACAACCCACTCTGTCCCCATAACCCTGCACAACCCACTCTGTCCCCATAACCCTGCACAACCCACTCTGTCCCCATAACCCTGCACAACCCACTCTGTCCCCATAACCCTGCACAACCCACTCTGTCCCCATAACCCTGCACAACCCACTCTGTCCCCATAACCCTGCACAACCCACTCTGTCCCCATAACCCTGCACAACCCACTCTGTCCCCATAACCCTGCACAACCCACTCTGTCCCCATAACCCTGCACAACCCACTCTGTCCCCATAACCCTGCACAACCCACTCTGTCCCCATAACCCTGCACAACCCACTCTGTCCCCATAACCCTGCACAACCCACTCTGTCCCCATAACCCTGCACAACCCACTCTGTCCCCATAACCCTGCACAACCCACTCTGTCCCCATAACCCTGCACAACCCACTCTGTCCCCATAACCCTGCACAACCCACTCTGTCCCCATAACCCTGCACAACCCACTCTGTCCCCATAACCCTGCACAACCCACTCTGTCCCCATAACCCTGCACAACCCACTCTGTCCCCATAACCCTGCACAACCCACTCTGTCCCCATAACCCTGCACAACCCACTCTGTCCCCATAACCCTGCACAACCCACTCTGTCCCCATAACCCTGCACAACCCACTCTGTCCCCATAACCCTGCACAACCCACTCTGTCCCCATAACCCTGCACAACCCACTCTGTCCCCATAACCCTGCACAACCCACTCTGTCCCCATAACCCTGCACAACCCACTCTGTCCCCATAACCCTGCACAACCCACTCTGTCCCCATAACCCTGCACAACCCACTCTGTCCCCATAACCCTGCACAACCCACTCTGTCCCCATAACCCTGCACAACCCACTCTGTCCCCATAACCCTGCACAACCCACTCTGTCCCCATAACCCTGCACAACCCACTCTGTCCCCATAACCCTGCACAACCCACTCTGTCCCCATAACCCTGCACAACCCACTCTGTCCCCATAACCCTGCACAACCCACTCTGTCCCCATAACCCTGCACAACCCACTCTGTCCCCATAACCCTGCACAACCCACTCTGTCCCCATAACCCTGCACAACCCACTCTGTCCCCATAACCCTGCACAACCCACTCTGTCCCCATAACCCTGCACAACCCACTCTGTCCCCATAACCCTGCACAACCCACTCTGTCCCCATAACCCTGCACAACCCACTCTGTCCCCATAACCCTGCACAACCCACTCTGTCCCCATAACCCTGCACAACCCACTCTGTCCCCATAACCCTGCACAACCCACTCTGTCCCCATAACCCTGCACAACCCACTCTGTCCCCATAACCCTGCACAACCCACTCTGTCCCCATAACCCTGCACAACCCACTCTGTCCCCATAACCCTGCACAACCCACTCTGTCCCCATAACCCTGCACAACCCACTCTGTCCCCATAACCCTGCACAACCCACTCTGTCCCCATAACCCTGCACAACCCACTCTGTCCCCATAACCCTGCACAACCCACTCTGTCCCCATAACCCTGCACAACCCACTCTGTCCCCATAACCCTGCACAACCCACTCTGTCCCCATAACCCTGCACAACCCACTCTGTCCCCATAACCCTGCACAACCCACTCTGTCCCCATAACCCTGCACAACCCACTCTGTCCCCATAACCCTGCACAACCCACTCTGTCCCCATAACCCTGCACAACCCACTCTGTCCCCATAACCCTGCACAACCCACTCTGTCCCCATAACCCTGCACAACCCACTCTGTCCCCATAACCCTGCACAACCCACTCTGTCCCCATAACCCTGCACAACCCACTCTGTCCCCATAACCCTGCACAACCCACTCTGTCCCCATAACCCTGCACAACCCACTCTGTCCCCATAACCCTGCACAACCCACTCTGTCCCCATAACCCTGCACAACCCACTCTGTCCCCATAACCCTGCACAACCCACTCTGTCCCCATAACCCTGCACAACCCACTCTGTCCCCATAACCCTGCACAACCCACTCTGTCCCCATAACCCTGCACAACCCACTCTGTCCCCATAACCCTGCACAACCCACTCTGTCCCCATAACCCTGCACAACCCACTCTGTCCCCATAACCCTGCACAACCCACTCTGTCCCCATAACCCTGCACAACCCACTCTGTCCCCATAACCCTGCACAACCCACTCTGTCCCCATAACCCTGCACAACCCACTCTGTCCCCATAACCCTGCACAACCCACTCTGTCCCCATAACCCTGCACAACCCACTCTGTCCCCATAACCCTGCACAACCCACTCTGTCCCCATAACCCTGCACAACCCACTCTGTCCCCATAACCCTGCACAACCCACTCTGTCCCCATAACCCTGCACAACCCACTCTGTCCCCATAACCCTGCACAACCCACTCTGTCCCCATAACCCTGCACAACCCACTCTGTCCCCATAACCCTGCACAACCCACTCTGTCCCCATAACCCTGCACAACCCACTCTGTCCCCATAACCCTGCACAACCCACTCTGTCCCCATAACCCTGCACAACCCACTCTGTCCCCATAACCCTGCACAACCCACTCTGTCCCCATAACCCTGCACAACCCACTCTGTCCCCATAACCCTGCACAACCCACTCTGTCCCCATAACCCTGCACAACCCACTCTGTCCCCATAACCCTGCACAACCCACTCTGTCCCCATAACCCTGCACAACCCACTCTGTCCCCATAACCCTGCACAACCCACTCTGTCCCCATAACCCTGCACAACCCACTCTGTCCCCATAACCCTGCACAACCCACTCTGTCCCCATAACCCTGCACAACCCACTCTGTCCCCATAACCCTGCACAACCCACCCTCTCCCCATAACCCTGCACAACCCACTCTGTCCCCATAACCCTGCACAACCCACTCTGTCCCCATAACCCTGCACAACCCACTCTGTCCCCATAACCCTGCACAACCCACTCTGTCCCCATAACCCTGCACAACCCACTCTGTCCCCATAACCCTGCACAACCCACTCTGTCCCCATAACCCTGCACAACCCACTCTGTCCCCATAACCCTGCACAACCCACTCTGTCCCCATAACCCTGCACAACCCACTCTGTCCCCATAACCCTGCACAACCCACTCTGTCCCCATAACCCTGCACAACCCACTCTGTCCCCATAACCCTGCACAACCCACTCTGTCCCCATAACCCTGCACAACCCACTCTGTCCCCATAACCCTGCACAACCCACTCTGTCCCCATAACCCTGCACAACCCACTCTGTCCCCATAACCCTGCACAACCCACTCTGTCCCCATAACCCTGCACAACCCACTCTGTCCCCATAACCCTGCACAACCCACTCTGTCCCCATAACCCTGCACAACCCACTCTGTCCCCATAACCCTGCACAACCCACTCTGTCCCCATAACCCTGCACAACCCACTCTGTCCCCATAACCCTGCACAACCCACTCTGTCCCCATAACCCTGCACAACCCACTCTGTCCCCATAACCCTGCACAACCCACTCTGTCCCCATAACCCTGCACAACCCACTCTGTCCCCATAACCCTGCACAACCCACTCTGTCCCCATAACCCTGCACAACCCACTCTGTCCCCATAACCCTGCACAACCCACTCTGTCCCCATAACCCTGCACAACCCACTCTGTCCCCATAACCCTGCACAACCCACTCTGTCCCCATAACCCTGCACAACCCACTCTGTCCCCATAACCCTGCACAACCCACTCTGTCCCCATAACCCTGCACAACCCACTCTGTCCCCATAACCCTGCACAACCCACTCTGT
The DNA here is from genome assembly GCF_017639515.1 of Carcharodon carcharias. Lineage (NCBI taxonomy): Eukaryota > Metazoa > Chordata > Chondrichthyes > Lamniformes > Lamnidae > Carcharodon > Carcharodon carcharias. The sequence continues at coordinate 242,579 of NW_024470568.1, read as the reverse complement.
CCCCATAACCCTGCACAACCCACTCTGTCCCCATAACCCTGCACAACCCACTCTGTCCCCATAACCCTGCACAACCCACTCTGTCCCCATAACCCTGCACAACCCACTCTGTCCCCATAACCCTGCACAACCCACTCTGTCCCCATAACCCTGCACAACCCACTCTGTCCCCATAACCCTGCACAACCCACTCTGTCCCCATAACCCTGCACAACCCACTCTGTCCCCATAACCCTGCACAACCCACTCTGTCCCCATAACCCTGCACAACCCACTCTGTCCCCATAACCCTGCACAACCCACTCTGTCCCCATAACCCTGCACAACCCACTCTGTCCCCATAACCCTGCACAACCCACTCTGTCCCCATAACCCTGCACAACCCACTCTGTCCCCATAACCCTGCACAACCCACTCTGTCCCCATAACCCTGCACAACCCACTCTGTCCCCATAACCCTGCACAACCCACTCTGTCCCCATAACCCTGCACAACCCACTCTGTCCCCATAACCCTGCACAACCCACTCTGTCCCCATAACCCTGCACAACCCACTCTGTCCCCATAACCCTGCACAACCCACTCTGTCCCCATAACCCTGCACAACCCACTCTGTCCCCATAACCCTGCACAACCCACTCTGTCCCCATAACCCTGCACAACCCACTCTGTCCCCATAACCCTGCACAACCCACTCTGTCCCCATAACCCTGCACAACCCACTCTGTCCCCATAACCCTGCACAACCCACTCTGTCCCCATAACCCTGCACAACCCACTCTGTCCCCATAACCCTGCACAACCCACTCTGTCCCCATAACCCTGCACAACCCACTCTGTCCCCATAACCCTGCACAACCCACTCTGTCCCCATAACCCTGCACAACCCACTCTGTCCCCATAACCCTGCACAACCCACTCTGTCCCCATAACCCTGCACAACCCACTCTGTCCCCATAACCCTGCACAACCCACTCTGTCCCCATAACCCTGCACAACCCACTCTGTCCCCATAACCCTGCACAACCCACTCTGTCCCCATAACCCTGCACAACCCACTCTGTCCCCATAACCCTGCACAACCCACTCTGTCCCCATAACCCTGCACAACCCACTCTGTCCCCATAACCCTGCACAACCCACTCTGTCCCCATAACCCTGCACAACCCACTCTGTCCCCATAACCCTGCACAACCCACTCTGTCCCCATAACCCTGCACAACCCACTCTGTCCCCATAACCCTGCACAACCCACTCTGTCCCCATAACCCTGCACAACCCACTCTGTCCCCATAACCCTGCACAACCCACTCTGTCCCCATAACCCTGCACAACCCACTCTCCCCATAACCCTGCACAACCCACTCTGTCCCCATAACCCTGCACAACCCACTCTGTCCCCATAACCCTGCACAACCCACTCTGTCCCCATAACCCTGCACAACCCACTCTGTCCCCATAACCCTGCACAACCCACTCTGTCCCCATAACCCTGCACAACCCACTCTGTCCCCATAACCCTGCACAACCCACTCTGTCCCCATAACCCTGCACAACCCACTCTGTCCCCATAACCCTGCACAACCCACTCTGTCCCCATAACCCTGCACAACCCACTCTGTCCCCATAACCCTGCACAACCCACTCTGTCCCCATAACCCTGCACAACCCACTCTGTCCCCATAACCCTGCACAACCCACTCTGTCCCCATAACCCTGCACAACCCACTCTGTCCCCATAACCCTGCACAACCCACTCTGTCCCCATAACCCTGCACAACCCACTCTGTCCCCATAACCCTGCACAACCCACTCTGTCCCCATAACCCTGCACAACCCACTCTGTCCCCATAACCCTGCACAACCCACTCTGTCCCCATAACCCTGCACAACCCACTCTGTCCCCATAACCCTGCACAACCCACTCTGTCCCCATAACCCTGCACAACCCACTCTGTCCCCATAACCCTGCACAACCCACTCTGTCCCCATAACCCTGCACAACCCACTCTGTCCCCATAACCCTGCACAACCCACTCTGTCCCCATAACCCTGCACAACCCACTCTGTCCCCATAACCCTGCACAACCCACTCTGTCCCCATAACCCTGCACAACCCACTCTGTCCCCATAACCCTGCACAACCCACTCTGTCCCCATAACCCTGCACAACCCACTCTGTCCCCATAACCCTGCACAACCCACTCTGTCCCCATAACCCTGCACAACCCACTCTGTCCCCATAACCCTGCACAACCCACTCTGTCCCCATAACCCTGCACAACCCACTCTGTCCCCATAACCCTGCACAACCCACTCTGTCCCCATAACCCTGCACAACCCACTCTGTCCCCATAACCCTGCACAACCCACTCTGTCCCCATAACCCTGCACAACCCACTCTGTCCCCATAACCCTGCACAACCCACTCTGTCCCCATAACCCTGCACAACCCACTCTGTCCCCATAACCCTGCACAACCCACTCTGTCCCCATAACCCTGCACAACCCACTCTGTCCCCATAACCCTGCACAACCCACTCTGTCCCCATAACCCTGCACAACCCACTCTGTCCCATAACCCTGCACAACCCACTCTGTCCCCATAACCCTGCACAACCCACTCTGTCCCCATAACCCTGCACAACCCACTCTGTCCCCATAACCCTGCACAACCCACTCTGTCCCCATAACCCTGCACAACCCACTCTGTCCCCATAACCCTGCACAACCCACTCTGTCCCCATAACCCTGCACAACCCACTCTGTCCCCATAACCCTGCACAACCCACTCTGTCCCCATAACCCTGCACAACCCACTCTGTCCCCATAACCCTGCACAACCCACCTGTCTCCCATAACCCTGCACAACCCACTCTGTCCCCATAACCCTGCACAACCCACTCTGTCCCCATAACCCTGCACAACCCACTCTGTCCCCATAACCCTGCACAACCCACTCTGTCCCCATAACCCTGCACAACCCACTCTGTCCCCATAACCCTGCACAACCACTCTCTCCCCATAACCCTGCACAACCCACTCTGTCCCCATAACCCTGCACAACCCACTCTGTCCCCATAACCCTGCACAACCCACTCTGTCCCCATTACCCTGCACAACCCACTCTGTCCCCATAACCCTGCACAACCCTCTCTCTCCCCATAACCCTGCACAACCCACTCTGTCCCCATAACCCTGCACAACCCACTCTGTCCCCATAACCCTGCACAACCCACTCTGTCCCCATAACCCTGCACAACCCACTCTGTCCCCATAACCCTGCACAACCCACTCTGTCCCCATAACCCTGCACAACCCACTCTGTCCCCATAACCCTGCACAACCCACTCTGTCCCCATAACCCTGCACAACCCACTCTGTCCCCATAACCCTGCACAACCCACTCTGTCCCCATAACCCTGCACAACCCACTCTGTCCCCATAACCCTGCACAACCCACTCTGTCCCCATAACCCTGCACAACCCACTCTGTCCCCATAACCCTGCACAACCCACTCTGTCCCCATAACCCTGCACAACCCACCCTCTCTCCATAACCCTGCACAACCCACTCTGTCCCCATAACCCTGCACAACCCACTCTGTCCCCATAACCCTGCACAACCCACTCTGTCCCCATAACCCTGCACAACCCACTCTGTCCCCATAACCCTGCACAACCCACTCTGTCCCCATAACCCTGCACAACCCACTCTGTCCCCATAACCCTGCACAACCCACTCTGTCCCCATAACCCTGCACAACCCACTCTGTCCCCATAACCCTGCACAACCCACTCTGTCCCCATAACCCTGCACAACCCACTCTGTCCCCATAACCCTGCACAACCCACTCTGTCCCCATAACCCTGCACAACCCACTCTGTCCCCATAACCCTGCACAACCCACTCTGTCCCCATAACCCTGCACAACCCACTCTGTCCCCATAACCCTGCACAACCCACTCTGTCCCCATAACCCTGCACAACCCACTCTGTCCCCATAACCCTGCACAACCCACTCTGTCCCCATAACCCTGCACAACCCACTCTGTCCCCATAACCCTGCACAACCCACTCTGTCCCCATAACCCTGCACAACCCACTCTGTCCCCATAACCCTGCACAACCCACTCTGTCCCCATAACCCTGCACAACCCACTCTGTCCCCATAACCCTGCACAACCCACTCTGTCCCCATAACCCTGCACAACCCACTCTGTCCCCATAACCCTGCACAACCCACTCTGTCCCCATAACCCTGCACAACCCACTCTGTCCCCATAACCCTGCACAACCCACTCTGTCCCCATAACCCTGCACAACCCACTCTGTCCCCATAACCCTGCACAACCCACTCTGTCCCCATAACCCTGCACAACCCACTCTGTCCCCATAACCCTGCACAACCCACTCTGTCCCCATAACCCTGCACAACCCACTCTGTCCCCATAACCCTGCACAACCCACTCTGTCCCCATAACCCTGCACAACCCACTCTGTCCCCATAACCCTGCACAACCCACTCTGTCCCCATAACCCTGCACAACCCACTCTGTCCCCATAACCCTGCACAACCCACTCTGTCCCCATAACCCTGCACAACCCACTCTGTCCCCATAACCCTGCACAACCCACTCTGTCCCCATAACCCTGCACAACCCACTCTGTCCCCATAACCCTGCACAACCCACTCTGTCCCCATAACCCTGCACAACCCACTCTGTCCCCATAACCCTGCACAACCCACTCTGTCCCCATAACCCTGCACAACCCACTCTGTCCCCATAACCCTGCACAACCCACTCTGTCCCCATAACCCTGCACAACCCACTCTGTCCCCATAACCCTGCACAACCCACTCTGTCCCCATAACCCTGCACAACCCACTCTGTCCCCATAACCCTGCACAACCCACTCTGTCCCCATAACCCTGCACAACCCACTCTGTCCCCATAACCCTGCACAACCCACTCTGTCCCCATAACCCTGCACAACCCACTCTGTCCCCATAACCCTGCACAACCCACTCTGTCCCCATAACCCTGCACAACCCACTCTGTCCCCATAACCCTGCACAACCCACTCTGTCCCCATAACCCTGCACAACCCACTCTGTCCCCATAACCCTGCACAACCCACTCTGTCCCCATAACCCTGCACAACCCACTCTGTCCCCATAACCCTGCACAACCCACTCTGTCCCCATAACCCTGCACAACCCACTCTGTCCCCATAACCCTGCACAACCCACTCTGTCCCCATAACCCTGCACAACCCACTCTGTCCCCATAACCCTGCACAACCCACTCTGTCCCCATAACCCTGCACAACCCACTCTGTCCCCATAACCCTGCACAACCCACTCTGTCCCCATAACCCTGCACAACCCACTCTGTCCCCATAACCCTGCACAACCCACTCTGTCCCCATAACCCTGCACAACCCACTCTGTCCCCATAACCCTGCACAACCCACTCTGTCCCCATAACCCTGCACAACCCACTCTGTCCCCATAACCCTGCACAACCCACTCTGTCCCCATAACCCTGCACAACCCACTCTGTCCCCATAACCCTGCACAACCCACTCTGTCCCCATAACCCTGCACAACCCACTCTGTCCCCATAACCCTGCACAACCCACCTCTCCCCATAACCCTGCACAACCCACTCTGTCCCCATAACCCTGCACAACCCACTCTGTCCCCATAACCCTGCACAACCCACTCTGTCCCCATGACCCTGCACAACCCACTCTGTCCCCACATTCCTGCACAACCCACTCTGTCCCCATAACCCTGCACAACCCACTCTGTCCCCATAACCCTGCACAACCCACTCTGTCCCCATAACCCTGCACAACCCACTCTGTCCCCATAACCCTGCACAACCCACTCTGTCCCCATAACCCTGCACAACCCACTCTGTCCCCATAACCCTGCACAACCCACTCTGTCCCCATAACCCTGCACAACCCACTCTGTCCCCATAACCCTGCACAACCCACTCTGTCCCCATAACCCTGCACAACCCACTCTGTCCCCATAACCCTGCACAACCCACTCTGTCCCCATAACCCTGCACAACCCACTCTGTCCCCATAACCCTGCACAACCCACTCTGTCCCCATAACCCTGCACAACCCACTCTGTCCCCATAACCCTGCACAACCCACTCTGTCCCCATAACCCTGCACAACCCACTCTGTCCCCATAACCCTGCACAACCCACTCTGTCCCCATAACCCTGCACAACCCACTCTGTCCCCATAACCCTGCACAACCCACTCTGTCCCCATAACCCTGCACAACCCACTCTGTCCCCATAACCCTGCACAACCCACTCTGTCCCCATAACCCTGCACAACCCACTCTGTCCCCATAACCCTGCACAACCCACTCTGTCCCCATAACCCTGCACAACCCACTCTGTCCCCATAACCCTGCACAACCCACTCTGTCCCCATAACCCTGCACAACCCACTCTGTCCCCATAACCCTGCACAACCCACTCTGTCCCCATAACCCTGCACAACCCACTCTGTCCCCATAACCCTGCACAACCCACTCTGTCCCCATAACCCTGCACAACCCACTCTGTCCCCATAACCCTGCACAACCCACTCTGTCCCCATAACCCTGCACAACCCACTCTGTCCCCATAACCCTGCACAACCCACTCTGTCCCCATAACCCTGCACAACCCACTCTGTCCCCATAACCCTGCACAACCCACTCTGTCCCCATAACCCTGCACAACCCACTCTGTCCCCATAACCCTGCACAACCCACTCTGTCCCCATAACCCTGCACAACCCACTCTGTCCCCATAACCCTGCACAACCCACTCTGTCCCCATAACCCTGCACAACCCACTCTGTCCCCATAACCCTGCACAACCCACTCTGTCCCCATAACCCTGCACAACCCACTCTGTCCCCATAACCCTGCACAACCCACTCTGTCCCCATAACCCTGCACAACCCACTCTGTCCCCATAACCCTGCACAACCCACTCTGTCCCCATAACCCTGCACAACCCACTCTGTCCCCATAACCCTGCACAACCCACTCTGTCCCCATAACCCTGCACAACCCACTCTGTCCCCATAACCCTGCACAACCCACTCTGTCCCCATAACCCTGCACAACCCACTCTGTCCCCATAACCCTGCACAACCCACTCTGTCCCCATAACCCTGCACAACCCACTCTGTCCCCATAACCCTGCACAACCCACTCTGTCCCCATAACCCTGCACAACCCACTCTGTCCCCATAACCCTGCACAACCCACTCTGTCCCCATAACCCTGCACAACCCACTCTGTCCCCATAACCCTGCACAACCCACTCTGTCCCCATAACCCTGCACAACCCACTCTGTCCCCATAACCCTGCACAACCCACTCTGTCCCCATAACCCTGCACAACCCACTCTGTCCCCATAACCCTGCACAACCCACTCTGTCCCCATAACCCTGCACAACCCACTCTCTCCCCATAACCCTGCACAACCCACTCTGTCCCCATAACCCTGCACAACCCACTCAGTCCCCATAACCCTGCACAACCCACTCTGTCCCCATAACCCTGCACAACCCACTCTGTCCCCATAACCCTGCACAACCCACTCTGTCCCCATAACCCTGCACAACCCACTCTGTCCCCATAACCCTGCACAACCCACTCTCTCCCCATAACCCTGCACAACCCACTCTGTCCCCATAACCCTGCACAACCCACTCTGTCCCCATAACCCTGCACAACCCACTCTGTCCCCATAACCCTGCACAACCCACTCTGTCCCCATAACCCTGCACAACCCTCTCTCTCCCCATAACCCTGCACAACCCACTCTGTCCCCATAACCCTGCACAACCCACTCTGTCCCCATAACCCTTCACAACCCACTCTGTCCCCGTAACCCTGCACAACCCAGTCTGTCCCCATAACCCTGCACAACCCACTCTGTCCCCATAACCCTGCACAACCCACTCTGTCCCCATAACCCTGCACAACCCACTCTGTCCCCATAACCCGGCAAAACCCACCCTCTCCCCATAACCCTGCACAACCCACTCTGTCCCCATAACCCTGCACAACCCACTCTGTCCCCATAACCCTGCACAACCCACTCTGTCCCCATAACCCTGCACAACCCACTCTGTCCCCATAACCCTGCACAACCCACTCTGTCCCCATAACCCTGCACAACCCACTCTGTCCCCATAACCCTGCACAACCCACTCTGTCCCCATAACCCTGCACAACCCACTCTGTCCCCATAACCCTGCACAACCCACTCTGTCCCCATAACCCTGCACAACCCACTCTGTCCCCATAACCCTGCACAACCCACTCTGTCCCCATAACCCTGCACAACCCAAACTCTTCCTAAAACCCTGCACAACCCACTCTGTCCCCATAACCCTGCACAACCCACTCTGTCCCCATAACCCTGCACAACCCACTCTGTCCCCATAACCCTGCACAACCCACTCTGTCCCCATAACCCTGCACAACCCACTCTGTCCCCATAACCTTGCACAACCCACTCTGTCCCCATAACCCTGCACAACCCACTCTGTCCCCATAACCCTGCACAACCCACTCTGTCCCCATAACCCTGCACAACCCACTCTGTCCCCATAACCCTGCACAACCCACTCTGTCCCCATAACCCTGCACAACCCACTCTGTCCCCATAACCCTGCACAACCCACTCTGTCCCCATAACCCTGCACAACCCACTCTGTCCCCATAACCCTGCACAACCCACTCTGTCCCCATAACCCTGCACAACCCACTCTGTCCCATAACACTGCACAACCCACTCTGTCCCCATAACCCTGCACAACCCAGTCTGTCCCCATAACCCTGCACAACCAACTCTTCCCCATAACCCTGCACAACCCACTCTGTCCCCATAACCCTGCACAACCCACTCTGTCCCCATAACCCTGCGCAACCCACCATCTCTCCATAAACCTGCACAACCCACTCTGTCCCCATAACCCTGCACAACCCACTCTGTCCCCATTACCCTGCACAACCCACACTGTCCCCATAACCCTGCACAACCCACTCTTTACCCATAACCCTGCACAACCCACTCTGTCCCCATAACCCTGCACAACCCACTCTGTCCCATAACCCTGCACAACCCACTCTGTCCCCATAACCCTGCACAACCCACTCTGTCCCCATAACCCTGCACAACCCACTCTGTCCCCATAACCCTGCACAACCCACTCTGTCCCCATAACCCTGCACAACCCACTCTGTCCCCATAACCCTGCACAACCCACTCTGTCCCCATAACCCTGCACAACCCACTCTGTCCCCATAACCCTGCACAACCCACTCTGTCCCCATAACCCTGCACAACCCACTCTGTCCCCATAACCCTGCACAACCCACTCTGTCCCCATAACCCTGCACAACCCACTCTGTCCCCATAACCCTGCACAACCCACTCTGTCCCCATAACCCTGCACAACCCACTCTGTCCCCATAACCCTGCACAACCCACTCTGTCCCCATAACCCTGCACAACCCACTCTGTCCCCATAACCCTGCACAACCCACTCTGTCCCCATAACCCTGCACAACCCACTCTGTCCCCATAACCCTGCACAACCCACTCTGTCCCCATAACCCTGCACAACCCACTCTGTCCCCATAACCCTGCACAACCCACTCTGTCCCCATAACCCTGCACAACCCACTCTGTCCCCATAACCCTGCACAACCCACTCTGTCCCCATAACCCTGCACAACCCACTCTGTCCCCATAACCCTGCACAACCCACTCTGTCCCCATAACCCTGCACAACCCACTCTGTCCCCATAACCCTGCACAACCCACTCTGTCCCCATAACCCTGCACAACCCACTCTGTCCCCATAACCCTGCACAACCCACTCTGTCCCCATAACCCTGCACAACCCACTCTGTCCCCATAACCCTGCACAACCCACTCTGTCCCCATAACCCTGCACAACCCACTCTGTCCCCATAACCCTGCACAACCCACTCTGTCCCCATAACCCTGCACAACCCACTCTGTCCCCATAACCCTGCACAACCCACTCTGTCCCCATAACCCTGCACAACCCACTCTGTCCCCATAACCCTGCACAACCCACTCTGTCCCCATAACCCTGCACAACCCACTCTGTCCCCATAACCCTGCACAACCCACTCTGTCCCCATAACCCTGCACAACCCACTCTGTCCCCATAACCCTGCACAACCCACTCTGTCCCCATAACCCTGCACAACCCACTCTGTCCCCATAACCCTGCACAACCCACTCTGTCCCCATAACCCTGCACAACCCACTCTGTCCCCATAACCCTGCACAACCCACTCTGTCCCCATAACCCTGCACAACCCACTCAGTCCCCATTAACCTGCACAACCAACTCTGTCCCCATAACCCTGCACAACCCACTCTGTCCCCATAACCCTGCACAACCCACTCTTTCTCCATAACCCTGCACAACCCACTCTGTCCCCATAACGCTGCACAACCCACTCTGTCCCATAACCATGCACAACCCACTCTGTCCCCTAACCCTGCACAACCCACTCTGTCCCCATAAGCCTGCACAACCCACCCTCTCTCCATAACCCTGCACAACCCACTCTGTCCCCATAACCCTGCACAACCCACTCTGTCCCCATAACCCTGCACAACCCACTCTGTCCCCATAACCCTGCACAACCCACTCTGTCCCCATAACCCTGCACAACCCACTCTGTCCCATAACCCTGCACAACCCACTCTGTCCCCATAACCCTGCACAACCCACTCTGTCCCCATAACCCTGCACAACCCACTCTGTCCCCATAACCCTGCACAACCCACTCTGTCCCCATAACCCTGCACAACCCACTCTGTCCCCATAACCCTGCACAACCCACTCTGTCCCCATAACCCTGCACAACCCACTCTGTCCCCATAACCCTGCACAACCCACTCTGTCCCCATAACCCTGCACAACCCACTCTGTCCCCATAACCCTGCACAACCCACTCTGTCCCCATAACCCTGCACAACCCACTCTGTCCCCATAACCCTGCACAACCCACTCTGTCCCCATAACCCTGCACAACCCACTCTGTCCCCATAACCCTGCACAACCCACTCTGTCCCCATAACCCTGCACAACCCACTCTGTCCCCATAACCCTGCACAACCCACTCTGTCCCATAACCCTGCACAACCCACTCTGTCCCCATAACCCTGCACAACCCACTCTGTCCCCATAACCCTGCACAACCCACTCTGTCCCCATAACCCTGCACAACCCACTCTGTCCCCATAACCCTGCACAACCCACTCTGTCCCCATAACCCTGCACAACCCACTCTGTCCCCATAACCCTGCACAACCCACTCTGTCCCCATAAACCTGCACAACCCACTCTCCCCATAACCCTGCACAACCCACTCTGTCCCCATAACCCTGCACAACCCACTCTGTCCCCATAACCCTGCACAACCCACTCTGGCCCCATAACCCTGCACAACCCACTCTGTCCCCATAACCCTGCACAACCCACTCTGTCCCCATAACCCTGCACAACCCACTCTGTCCCCATAACCCTGCACAACCCACTCTGTCCCCATAACCCTGCACAACCCACTCTGTCCCCATAACCCTGCACAACCCACTCTGTCCCCATAACCCTGCACAACCCACTCTGTCCCCATAACCCTGCACAACCCACTCTGTCCCCATAACCCTGCACAACCCACTCTGTCCCCATAACCCTGCACAACCCACTCTGTCCCCATAACCCTGCACAACCCACTCTGTCCCCATAACCCTGCACAACCCACTCTGTCCCCATAACCCTGCACAACCCACTCTGTCCCCATAACCCTGCACAACCCACTCTGTCCCCATAACCCTGCACAACCCACTCTGTCCCATAACCCTGCACAACCCACTCTGTCCCCATAACCCTGCACAACCCACTCTGTCCCCATAACCCTGCACAACCCACTCTGTCCCCATAACCCTGCACAACCCACTCTGTCCCCATAACCCTGCACAACCCACTCTGTCCCCATAACCCTGCACAACCCACTCTGTCCCCATAACCCTGCACAACCCACTCTGTCCCCATAACCCTGCACAACCCACTCTGTCCCCATAACCCTGCACAACCCACTCTGTCCCCATAACCCTGCACAACCCACTCTGTCCCCATAACCCTGCACAACCCACTCTGTCCCCATAACCCTGCACAACCCACTCTGTCCCCATAACCCTGCACAACCCACTCTGTCCCCATAACCCTGCACAACCCACTCTGTCCCCATAACCCTGCACAACCCACTCTGTCCCCATAACCCTGCACAACCCACTCTGTCCCCATAACCCTGCACAACCCACTCTGTCCCCATAACCCTGCACAACCCACTCTGTCCCCATAACCCTGCACAACCCACTCTGTCCCCATAACCCTGCACAACCCACTCTGTCCCCATAACCCTGCACAACCCACTCTGTCCCCATAACCCTGCACAACCCACTCTGTCCCCATAACCCTGCACAACCCACTCTGTCCCATAACCCTGCACAACCCACTCTGTCCCCATAACCCTGCACAACCCACTCTGTCCCCATAACCCTGCACAACCCACTCTGTCCCCATAACCCTGCACAACCCACTCTGTCCCCATAACCCTGCACAACCCACTCTGTCCCCATAACCCTGCACAACCCACTCTGTCCCCATAACCCTGCACAACCCACTCTGTCCCCATAACCCTGCACAACCCACTCTGTCCCCATAACCCTGCACAACCCACTCTGTCCCCATAACCCTGCACAACCCACTCTGTCCCCATAACCCTGCACAACCCACTCTGTCCCCATAACCCTGCACAACCCACTCTGTCCCCATAACCCTGCACAACCCACTCTGTCCCCATAACCCTGCACAACCCACTCTGTCCCCATAACCCTGCACAACCCACTCTGTCCCCATAACCCTGCACAACCCACTCTGTCCCCATAACCCTGCACAACCCACTCTGTCCCATAACCCTGCACAACCCACTCTGTCCCCATAACCCTGCACAACCCACTCTGTCCCCATAACCCTGCACAACCCACTCTGTCCCCATAACCCTGCACAACCCACTCTGTCCCCATAACCCTGCACAACCCACTCTGTCCCCATAACCCTGCACAACCCACTCTCTCCCCATAACCCTGCACAACCCACTCTGTCCCCATAACCCTGCACAACCCACTCTGTCCCATAACCCTGCACAACCCACTCTGTCCCCATAACCCTGCACAACCCACTCTGTCCCCATAACCCTGCACAACCCACTCTTTCTCCATAACCCTGCACAACCCACTCTGTCCCCATAACCCTGCACAACCCACTCTGTCCCATAAACCTGCACAACCCACTCTGTCCCCATAAACCTGCACAACCCACTCTGTCCCCATAACCCTGCACAACCCACTCTGTCCCCATAACCCTGCACAACCCACTCTGTCCCCATAACCCTGCACAACCCACTCTGTCCCCATAACCCTGCACAACCCACTCTGTCCCCATAACCCTGCACAACCCATTGTGTCCCCATAACCCTGCACAACCCACTCTGTCCCAAAAACCTGCACAACCCACTCTGTCCCCATAACCCTGCACAACCCACTCTGTGCCCATAACCCTGCACAACCCAGTCTGTCCCCATAACCCTGCACAACCCACTCTGTCCCCATAACCCTGCACAACCCACTCTGACCCATAACCCTGCACAACCCACTCTGTCCCCATAACCCTGCACAACCCACTCTCTCCCCATAACCCTGCACAACCCACTCTGTCCCCATAACCCTGCACAACCCACTCTGTCCCCATAACACTGCACAACCCACTCTGTCCCCATAACCCTGCACAACCCACTCTGTCCCCATAACCCTGCACAACCCACTCTGTCCCCATAACCCTGCACAACCCACTCTGTCCCCATAACCCTGCACAACCCACTCTGTCCCCATAACCCTGCACAACCCACTCTGTCCCCATAACCCTGCACAACCCACTCTGTCCCCATAACCCTGCACAACCCACTCTGTCCCCATAACCCTGCACAACCCACTCTGTCCCCATAACCCTGCACAACCCACTCTGTCCCCATAACCCTGCACAACCCACTCTGTCCCCATAACCCTGCACAACCCACTCTGTCCCCATAACCCTGCACAACCCACTCTGTCCCCATAACCCTGCACAACCCACTCTGTCCCCATAACCCTGCACAACCCACTCTGTCCCATAACCCTGCACAACCCACTCTGTCCCCATAACCCTGCACAACCCACTCTGTCCCCATAACCCTGCACAACCCACTCTGTCCCATAACCCTGCACAACCCACTCTGTCCCCATAACCCTGCACAACCCACTCTGTCCCCATAACCCTGCACAACCCACTCTGTCCCCATAACCCTGCACAACCCACTCTGTCCCATAACCCTGCACAACCCACTCTGTCCCCATAACCCTGCACAACCCACTCTGTCCCCATAACCCTGCACAACCCACTCTGTCCCCATAACCCTGCACAACCCACTCTGTCCCCATAACCCTGCACAACCACTCTGTCCCCATAACACTGCACAACCCACTCTCTCCCCATAACCCTGCACAACCCACTCTGTCCCCATAACCCTGCACAACCCACTCTGTCCCCATAACCCTGCACAACCCACTCTGTCCCCATAACCCTGCACAACCCACTCTGTCCCCATAACCCTGCACAACCCACTCTGTCCCCATAACCCTGCACAACCCACTCTGTCCCCATAACCCTGCACAACCCACTCTGTCCACATAACCCTGCACAACCCACTCTGTCCCCATAACCCTGCACAACCCACTCTGTCCCCATAACCCTGCACAACCCACTCTCTCCCATAACCCTGCACAACCCACTCTGTCCCCATAACCCTGCACAACCCACTCTGTCCCCATAACCCTGCACAACCCACTCTGTCCCCATAACCCTGCACAACCCACTCTGTCCCCATAACCCTGCACAACCCGCTCTGTCCCCATAACCCTGCACAACCCACTCTGTCCCCGTAACCCTGCACAACCCACCTCTCTCCATAACCTGCACAACCCACTCTGTCCCAATAACCCTGCACAACCCACTCTGTCCCCATTACCCTGCACAACCCACTTTGTCCCCATAACCCTGCACAACCCACTCTGTCCCCATAACCCTGCACAACCCACTCTGTCCCCATAACCCTGCACAACCCACTCTGTCCCCATAACCCTGCACAACCCATTCAGTCCCCATAATCCTGCACAACCAAATTTTTCCCCATAACCCTGCACAACCCACTCTGTCCCCATAACCCGGCACAACCGACTCTGTCCCATAAACCTGCACAACCCACTCTTTCTCCATAACCCTGCACAACCCACTCTGTCCCCATAACCCGGCACAACCCACTCTGTCCCATAAACCTGCACAACCCACTCTCTCCCCATAACCCTGCACAACCCACTCTGTCCCCATAACCCTGCACAACCCACTCTCTCTCCATAACCCTGCACAACCCACTCTGTCCCCATAACCCTGCACAAACCACTCTGTCCCCATAACCCTGCACAACCCACTCTGTCCCCATAACCCTGCACAACCCACTCTGTCCCCATAACCCTGCACAACCCACTCTGTCCCCATAACCCTGCACAACCCACTCTGTCCCCATAACCCTGCACAACCCACTCTGTCCCAAAAACCCTGCACAACCCACTCTGTCCCCATAACACTGCACAACCCACTCTGTCCCCATAACCCTGCACAACCCACTCTGTCCCCATAACCCTGCACAACCCACTCTGTCCCCATAACCCTGCACAAACCACTATTTCCCCATAACCCTGCACAACCCACTGTCCCCATAGCCCTGCACAACCCACTCTGTCCCCATAACCCTGCACAACCCATTCAGTCCCCATAATCCTGCACAACCAAATTTTTCCCCATAACCCTGCACAACCCACTCTGTCCCCATAACCCTGCACAACCCACTCTTTCTCCATAACCCTGCACAACCCACTCTGTCCCCATAACCCTGCACAACCCACTCTGTCCCCATAACCCTGCACAACCCACTCTGTCCCCATAACCCTGCACAACCCACTCTGTCCCCATAACCCTGCACAACCCACTCTGTCCCCATAACCCTGCACAACCCACTCTGTCCCCATAACCCTGCACAACCCACTCTGTCCCCATAACCCTGCACAACCCACTCTGTCCCCATAACCCTGCACAACCCACTCTGTCCCCATAACCCTGCACAACCCACTCTGTCCCATAACCCTGCACAACCCACTCTGTCCCCATAACCCTGCACAACCCACTCTGTCCCATAACCCTGCACAACCCACTCTGTCCCCATAACCCTGCACAACCCACTCTGTCCCCATAACCCTGCACAACCCACTCTGTCCCCATAACCCTGCACAACCCACTCTGTCCCCATAACCCTGCACAACCCACTCTCTCCCCATAACCCTGCACAACCCACTCTGTCCCCATAACCCTGCACAACCCACTCTCTCCCCATAACCCTGCACAACCCACTCTGTCCCCATAACCCTGCACAACCCACTCTGTCCCCATAACCCTGCACAACCCACTCTGTCCCCATAACCCTGCACAACCCACTCTGTCCCATAACCCTGCACAACCCACTCTGTCCCCATAACCCTGCACAACCCACTCTGTCCCCATAACCCTGCACAACCCACTCTGTCCCCATAACCCTGCACAACCCACTCTGTCCCCATAACCCTGCACAACCCACTCTGTCCCATAACCCTGCACAACCCACTCTGTCCCCATAACCCTGCACAACCCACTCTGTCCCCATAACCCTGCACAACCCACTCTGTCCCCATAACCCTGCACAACCCACTCTGTCCCATAACCATGCACAACCCACTCTGTCCCCATAACCCTGCACAACCCACTCTCTCCCCATAACCCTGCACAACCCACTCTGTCCCCATAACCCTGCACAACCCACTCTGTCCCCATAACCCTGCACAACCCACTCTGTCCCCATAACCCTGCACAACCCACTCTGTCCCCATAACCCTGCACAACCCACTCTGTCCCCATAACCCTGCACAACCCACTCTTCCCCATAACCCTGCACAACCCACTCTGTCCCCATAACCCTGCACAACCCACTCTGTCCCCATAACCCTGCACAACCCACTCTGTCCCCATAACCCTGCACAACCCACTCTGTCCCCATAACCCTGCACAACCCACTCTGTCCCCATAACCCGGCACAACCGACTCTGTCCCATAAACCTGCACAACCCACTCTCTCCCCATAACCCTGCAAAACCCACTCTGTCCCCATAACCCAGCACAACCCACTCTGTCCCCATAACCCTGCACAACCCACTCTGTCCCATAACCCTGCACAACCCACTCTGTCCCAAAAACCTGCACAACCCACTCTGTCCCCATAACCCTGCACAACCCACTCTGTCCCCATAACCCTGCACAACCCACTCTGTCCCCATAACCCTGCACAACCCACTCTGTCCCCATAACCCTGCACAACCCACTCTGTCCCAATAAACCTGCACAACCCACCCTCCCTCCATAACCCTGCACAACCCACTCTGTCCCCATAACCCTGCACAACCTTCTCTGTCCCCATAACCCTGCACAACCCACCCTCTCCCCATAACCCTGCACAACCCACCCTCTCTCCATAACCCTGCACAACCCACTCTGTCCCCATAACCCTGCACAACCCACTCTGTCCCCATAACCCTGCACAACCCACTCTGTCCCCATAACCCTGCACAACCCACTCTGTCCCCATAACCCTGCACAACCCACTCTGTCCCCATAACCCTGCACAACCCACTCTGTCCCCATAACCCTGCACAACCCACTCTGTCCCCATAACCCTGCACAACCCACCCTCTCCCCATAACCCTGCACAACCCACTCTGTCCCCATAACCCTGCACAACCCACTCTGTCCCCATAACCCTGCACAACCCACTCTGTCCCCATAACCCTGCACAACCCACTCTGTCCCCATAACCTGCACAACCCACCCCATGTCCCCATAACCCTGCACAACCCACTCTCCCCATAACCCTGCACACCCCACTCTGTCCCCATAACCCTGCACAACCCACTCTCTCCCCATAACCCTGCACAACCCACTCTCCCCATAACCCTGCACAACCCACTCTGTCCCCATAACCCTGCACAACCCACTCTGTCCCCATAACCCTGCACAACCCACTCTGTCCCCATAAACCTGCACAACCCACTCTGTCCCCATAACCCTGCACAACCCACTCTGTCCCCATAACCCTGCACAACCCACTCTGTCCCCATAACCCTGCACAACCCACTCTGTCCCCATAACCCTGCACAACCCACTCTGTCCCCATAACCCTGCACAACCCACTCTGTCCCCATAACCTGCACAACCCACTCTGTCCCATAACCCTGCACAAACCACTCTGTCCCCATACCCTGCACAACCCACTCTGTCCCCATAACCCTGCACAACCCACCTGTCCCCATAACCCTGCACAACCCACTCTCTCCCATAACCCTGCACAACCCACTCTGTCCCATAACCCTGCACAACCCACTCTGTCCCCATAACCCTGCACAACCCACTCTGTCCCCATAACCCAGCACAACCCACTCTCTCTCTCCATAACCCTGCACAACCCACTCTCTCCCCATAACCCTGCACAACCCACTCTGTCCCCATAACCCTGCACAACCCACTCTGTCCCCATAACCCTGCACAACCCACTCTGTCCCCATAACCTGCACAACCCACTCTGTCCCATAACCCTGCACAACCCACTCTGTCCCATAACCCTGCACAACCCACTCTGTCCCCATAACCTGCACAACCCACTCTGTCCCATAACCCTGCACAACCCACTCTCTCCCATAACCCTGCACAACCCACTCTGTCCCATAACCCTGCACAACCCACTCTGTCCCATAACCCTGCACAACCCACTCTGTCCCCATAACCCTGCACAACCCACTCTGTCCCCATAACCCTGCACAACCCACTCTGTCCCCATAACCCTGCACAACCCACTCTGTCCCATAACCTGCACAACCCACTCTGTCCCATAACCCTGCACAACCCACTCTGTCCCCATAACCCTGCACAACCCACTCTGTCCCCATAACCCTGCACAACCCACTCTGTCCCCATAACCCTGCACAACCCACTCTGTCCCCATAACCTGCACAACCCACTCTGTCCCCATAACCCAGCACAACCCACTCTCTCTCCATAACCCTGCACAACCCACTCTCTCCCCATAACCCTGCACAAACCACTATGTCCCCATAACCCTGCACAACCCACTCTGTCCCCATAACCCTGCACAACCCACTCTGTCCCCATAACCCTGCACAACCCACTCTGTCCCCATAATCCTGCACAACCCACTCTGTCCCCATAACCCTGCACAACCCACTCTGTCCCCATAACCCTGCACAACCCACTCTGTCCCCATAACCCTGCACAACCCACTCTGTCCCCATAACCCTGCACAACCCACTCTGTCCCATAACCCTGCACAACCCACTCTGTCCCCATAACCCTGCACAAACCAGTCTGTCCCCATAAACCTGCACAACCCACTCTGCCCCCTAACCCTGCACAACCCACTCTGTCCCCATAACCCTGCACAACCAACTCTGTCCCCATAACCGTGCACAACCCACTCTGTCCCCATAACCCTGCACAACCACTCTGTCCCCATAACCCTGCACAACCCACCTCTCCCATAACCCTGCACAACCCACTCTGTCCCATAACCCTGCACAACCCACTCTGTCCCCATAACCCTGCACAACCCACTCTGTCCCCATAACCCTGCACATCCCACTCTGTCCCCATAACCCTGCACAACCCACTGTGTCCCCATACCCCTGCACAACCCACTCTGTCCCATAACCTGCACAACCCACTCTGTCCCCATAACCCTGCACAACCCACTCTGTCCCATAACCCTGCACAACCCTCTGTCCCCATAACCCTGCACAACCCACTCTGTCCCATAACCCTGCACAACCCACTCTGTCCCCATAACCCTGCACAACCCACTCTGTCCCCATAACCCTGCACAACCCACTCTGTCCCCATAACCCTGCACAACCCACTCTGTCCCCATAACCCTGCACAACCCACTCTGTCCCATAACCCTGCACAACCCACTCTGTCCCCATAACCCTGCACAACCCACTCTGTCCCCATAACCCTGCACAACCCACTCTGTCCCCATAACCCTGCACAACCCACTCTGTCCCCATAACCCTGCACAACCCACTCTTCCCATAACCTGCACAACCCACTCTGTCCCATAACCCTGCACAACCCACTCTGTCCCCATAACCTGCACAACCCACTCTGTCCCCATAACCCTGCACAACCCACTCTGTCCATACCCTGCACAACCCACTCTGCCCCATAACCCTGCACAACCCACTCTGTCCCCATAACCCTGCAGAACCCACTCTTTCTCCATAACCCTGCACAACCCACTCTGTCCCCATAACCCTGCACAACCCACTCTGTCCCCATAACCTGCACAACCCACTCTGTCCCCATAAACCTGCACAACCCACTCTGTCCCCATAACCCTGCACAACCCACTCTGTCCCCATAACCCTGCACAACCCACTCTGTCCCCATAACCCTGCACAACCAACTCTGTCCCCATAACCCTGCACAACCCACTCTGTCCCCATAACCCTGCACAACCCACTCTGTCCCCATAACCCTGCACAACCCACTCTGTCCCCATAACCCTGCACAACCCACTCTGTCCCCATAAACCTGCACAACCCACTCTGTCCCCATAACCCTGCACAACCCACTCTGTCCCCATAACCCTGCACAACCCACTCTGTCCCCATAACCCTGCACAACCCACTCTGTCCCCATAACCTGCACAACCCACTCTGTCCCCATAACCTGCACAACCCACTCTGTCCCCATAACCCTGCACAACCCACTCTGTCCCCATAACCCTGCACAACCCACTCTGTCCCCATAACCCTGCACAACCCACTCTGTCCCCATAACCCTGCACAACCCACTCTGTCCCCATAACCCTGCACAACCCACTCTGTCCCCATAACCATGCACAACCCACTCTGTCCCAATAACCCTGCACAACCCACTCTTTCTCCATAACTCTGCACAACCCAATCTCTCCCCATGACCCTGCACAACCCACCTTCTCTCCATAACTCTGCACAACCCACTCTCTCTCCATAACCCTGCACAACCCACTCTGTCCCCATAACGCTGCACAACCCCTCTGTCCCCATAACCCTGCACAACCCACTCTGTCCCGATAACCCTGCACAACCCACTCTGTCCCCATAACCCTGCACAACCCACTCTGTCCCCATAACCCTGCACAACCCACTCTGTCCATAACCCTGCACAACCCACTCTGTCCCATAACCCTGCACAACCCACTCTGTCCCATAACCCTGCACAACCCACTCTGTCCCCATAACCCTGCACAACCCACTCTGTCCCCATAACCCTGCACAACCCACTCTGTCCCCATAACCCTGCACAACCCACTCTGTCCCCATAACCCTGCACAACCCACTCTCTCCCCATAACCCTGCACAACCCACTCTGTCCCCATAACCCTGCACAACCCACTCTGTCCCCATAACCCTGCACAACCCATCCTCTCTCCATAACCCTGCACAACCCACTCTGTCCCAAAAACCCTGCACAACCCACTCTTCCCCATAACCCTGCACAACCCACTCTGTCCCCATAACCCTGCACAACCCACTCTGTCCCCATAACCCTGCACAACCCACCCTCTCCCCATAACCCTGCACAACCCACTCTGTCCCCATAACCCTGCACAACCCACTCTGTCCCCATACCCTGCAGAACCCACTCTGTCCCATAACCCTGCACAACCCACTCTGTCCCAAAAACCTGCACAACCCACTCTGTCCCCATAACCCTGCACAACCCACCCTCTCCCCATAACCCTGCACAACCCAAACTCTCCCCATAACCCAGCACAACCCACTCTGTCCCCATCACCCTGCACAACGCACTCTCTCCCCATAACCCAGCACAACCCACTCTGTCCCCATAACCCTGCACAACCCACTCTGTCCCCATAACCCTGCACAACCCACTCTCTCCCCATAACCCTGCACAACCCACTCTGTCCCCATAACCCTGCACAACCCCACTCTGTCCCCATAACCCTGCACAACCCACTCTGTACCCATAACCCTGCACAACCCACTCTGTCCCCATAACACTGCACAACCCACTCTGTCCCCATAACCCTGCACAACCCACTCTGTCCCCATAACCCTGCACAACCCACTCTGTCCCCATAACCCTGCACAACCACTCTGTCCCATAACCCTGCACAACCCACTCTGTCCCCATAACCCTGCACAACCCACTCTGTCCCATAAACCCTGCACAACCCACTCTCTCCCCATAACCCTGCGCAACCCACTCTGTCCCCATAACCCTGCACAACCCACTCTCTCCCCATAACCCTGCACAACCCACTCTGTCCCCATAACCCTGCACAACCCACCCTCTCTTCATAACCATGCACAACCCACTCTGTCCCAATAACCCTGCACAACCCACTCTGTCCCCATAACCCTGCACAACCGACTCTGTCCCCATAACCCTGCACAACCCACTCTGTCCCCATAACCCTGCACAACCCACTCTGTCCACATAACCCTGCACAACCACTCTTCCCATAACCCTGCACAACCCACTCTGTCCCCATAAACCTGCACAACCCACTCTGTCCCCATAACCCTGCACAACCCACTCTGTCCCCATAACCTGCACAACCCACTCTGTCCCCATAACCCTGCACAACCCACCCTCTCCCCATAACCCTGCACAACCCACTCTGTCCCCATAACCCTGCACAACCCACTCTGTCCCCATAAACCTGCACAACCCACTCTCTCCCCATAACCCTGCACAACCACAATCTGTCCCCATAACCCTGCACAACCACTCTCTCCCCATAACCCTGCACAACCCACTCTGTCCCCATAACCCTGCACAACCCACTCTTCCCCATAACCCTGCACAACCCACTCTGTCCATAACCCTGCACAACCCACTCTGTCCCCATAACCCTGCACAACCCACTCTGTCCCCATAACCCTGCACAACCCACTCTGTCCCCATAACCCTGCACAACCCACTCTGTCCCCATAACCCTGCACAACCCACTCTGTCCCCATAACCCTGCACAACCCACTTCTCCCCATAACCCTGCACAACCCACCTCTCCCCATAACCCTGCACAACCCACTCTGTCCCCATAACCCTGCACAACCACTCTGTCCCCATAACCCTGCACAACCCACTCTGTCCCCATAACGCACAACCAACCTCTCCCCATAACCCTGCACAACCCACTCTGTCCCATAACCCTGCACAACCACTCTGTCCCCATAACCCTGCACAACCCACTCTGTCCCCATAACCCTGCACAACCCACTCTGTCCCATAACCTGCACAACCCACTCTGTCCCCATAACCCTGCACAACCCACTCTGTCCCCATAACCCTGCACAACCCACTCTGTCCCCATAACCCTGCACAACCCACTCTGTCCCCATAACCCTGCACAACCCACTCCTGTCCCATAACCCAGCACAACCCACTCTGTCTCCATAACCCTGCACAACCCACTCTGTCCCCATAACCCTGCACAACCCACTCTGTCCCCATAACCCTGCACAACCCACTCTCTCCCCATAACCCTGCACAACCCACCCTCTCCCCATAACCCTGAACAACCCACTGTCTCCCCATAACCCAGCACAACCCACTCTGTCCCCTAAACCCTGCACAACCCACTCTGTCCCATTACCCTGCACAACCCACTCTGTCCCCATAACCCTGCACAAACCACTCTGTCCCCATAACCTGCACAACCCACTCTGTCCCCATAACCCTGCACAACCCACTCTGTCCCATAACCCTGCACAACCACTCTGTCCCCATAACCCTGCACAACCCACTCTCCCCATAACCCTGCACAACCCACTCTGTCCCCATAACCCTGCACAACCCACTCTGTCCCCATAACCCTGCACAACCCACTCTCTCCCCATAACCCTGCACAACCCACTCTGTCCCCATAACCCTGCACAACCCACTCTGTCCCCATAACCCTGCACAACCCACTCTGTCCCCATAACCCTGCACAACCCACTCTGTCCCCATAACCCTGCACAACCCACTCTGTCCCATAACCCTGCACAACCCACTCTGTCCCCATAACACTGCACAACCCACTCTGTCCCCATAACCCTGCACAACACACTCTGTCCCAATAAACCTGCACAACCCACCCTCCTTCCATAACCCTGCACAACCCACTCTGTCCCCATAACCCTGCACAACCTCTCTGTCCCCATAACCCTGCACAACCACTCTCCCCATAACCCTGCACAACCCACTCTGTCCCCATAACCCTGCACAACCCACTCTGTCCCCATAACCCTGCACAAACCACTCTGTCCCCATAACCCTGCACAACCCACTCTGTCCCATAACCCTGCACAACCCTCCCACTCTGTCCAATAACCTGCACAACCACTCTGTCCCCATAACCCTGCACAACACTCTGTCCCATAACCCTGCACAACCCACTCTGTCCCATAACCCTGCACAACCCACTCTGTCCCCATAACCCTGCACAACCCACTCTGTCCCCATAACCTGCACAACCCACTCTGTCCCCATAACCCTGCAACCCCACTCTGTACCCATAAAACCTGCACAACCCACTCTTTCCCATAACCTGCACAACCCACTCTCTCCCATAACCTGCACAACCCACTCTGTCCCCATAACCCTGCACAACCAGCCTCTCCCATAACCCTGCACAACCCACTCTGTCCCCTAACCTGCACAACCCACTCTGTCCCCATAACCTGCACAACCCACTCTGTCCCATAACCCTGCACAACCCACTCTGTCCCCATAACCCTGCACAACCCACTCTGTCCATAACCTGCACAACCCACTCTGTCCCCATAACCTGCACAACCCACTCTGTCCCCATAACCCTGCACAACCCCCACTCCCCA
Source organism: Carcharodon carcharias (assembly GCF_017639515.1). NCBI lineage: Eukaryota > Metazoa > Chordata > Chondrichthyes > Lamniformes > Lamnidae > Carcharodon > Carcharodon carcharias. Next base: position 217,351 of record NW_024470568.1, on the reverse strand, counting down.
TAACTGCACAACCCACTCTGTCCCCTAACCCTGCACAACACTCTGTCCCATAACCCTGCACAACCCACCCTCTCTCCATAACCTGCACAACCAACTCTGTCCCCATAACCCTGCAAAACCCTCCCTTCCCATAACCTGCACAACCCACTCTGTCCCCATAACCTGCACAACCACCTCTCCCATACCCTGCAAACCCACTCTGTCCATAACCCTGCACAACCCACTCTCTCCCCATAACCTGCACAACCCACTCTCCCATAACCCTGCACAACCCACTCTGTGCCCATAACCCTGCACAACCCACTCTGTCCCATAACCCTGCACAACCCACTCTGTCCCCAAAAACCTGCACACAAACCCTTGTCCCATAACCCTGCACAACCCCACTCTTCCCCATAACCCTGCACAACCCACTCTGTCCCAAACCTGCAAACCACTCCTCCCATAACCCTGCACAACCCACTCTGTCCCCATAAACTGCACAAACCCACTCTCTCCCCTAACCCTGCACAACACTCTGTACCCATAACCCTGCACAACCAACTCTGTCCCCATAAACCTGCACAACCCAGCCTCTCCCCATAAACCTGCACAACCCACTCTTTCTCCATAACTCTGCACAACCCACTCTGTCCCATAACCTGCACAACCCACTCTGTCCCATAACCCTGCACAACCCACTCTGTCCCCTAAACCTGCACAACCCTTCTGTCCCATAACCCTGCACAACCACTCTGTCCCCATAACCTGCACAACCCACTCTGTCCCCATAACCTGCACAACCCACTCTATCTCCATACCCCTGCACAACCCACTCTGTCCCCATAACCCGCACCCCACTCTGTCCCATAACCCTGCACAACCCACTCTGTCCCCAAAACCTGCACAACCCACTCTGTCCCCATAAACTGCACAAACCCACTCTGTCCCCATAACCCTGCACAACCCACTCT